>NC_133484.1:1413298-1463172 GCF_025370935.1 Choristoneura fumiferana
TGACAAATTAACAGTCCGTCATTTTGTATCCTTTACTACCATTTAAGGTGGTCCAACTTCTTGAACTCCATCCAATCCAATCAAGATCTGATAATATTCTTTCCGAATAAAAAATTGCCTTCAAATTAGACGCGTACTCGCGAATTCTCATTTATTCTACTGTAAACAAAGTGTGCGAGAAGTTCCCAATCCGCACTGATTCTGCATGAGAACTACAGCCCGAGCCCTTTCTTTCTGAGAGGGAAGCCTGTGCTGTCCTGTCATGTGGGACGTATATGGATTATGATGAGAAAAAAAGCAATATATACCTACAGTTTTGCTTATTTTATAATGCAAATCAAAAGTGTATTGGAGTTCTTGCAAATTGATTGTAGGTAAATAAATCTCTTCCAAAACTAATCAATCATTTATTCATTACTAAAAACAGGATAGCATCATTACAGAGGCGCGCAACAGTTGGTTCAGGTCACTGAATCAATATTTACTCGCCGCCCTGCACTGGAAACTAGGGCAGGTCACTGGCCTACCTGCCTTCAGCCTTGCAATCTACCTTCTCTCTCCCCTCACACAACCACAACTTCCTCCCTTTCCGATGGCCTTGCCCCACCACGACGCATTACAATAAAGTCGGAAATGACAGCGCGCTACCAATTAATTTTGTATCGTAAATTGTACGCCGTAGGTTTTGTATTTGTTTCTAAGGCGGAATGCAACGGTTTTGGCTGTATCGATTTAACTTGGGCTAATAATGGAACTGATTTGGTTTTAATGGCAGGTGATTTGGAATTATTTTTATAACCTATATTATTTAGCCTTGACCTGTTCTCGGTTAAATAAACTCGGTTAAACATTATAAAAACAATGCTACCACCTTACAAACTTGAAGAGCGATGGCAACAGTCATGGACAGGAAACACTAATGCATTTTTTAACCCAAATCTTAAGAAACGGACACTATTTTTTAACTTAAGTAAATATTAAATAACACTTATGTTATATGACTGGTGACCATAACTATTTCATGATTGATTATCCTTGCTGTCCATTACTGGGTACTACTCTGCTTAACATGTCCATGATTGGTGCCGTCATTCTGGTTTTTAATTCCTATAAAAGTCGTAACTGATTGAATGACAAACACAGCACAGCCTTAGTTAGTACTGAAGCCAAAGACTTGACGCTTAGTAGACATTGTTTACTCCAGTCATATACCTTAAAGATCACAGTGACAACGAAGGGATTTTCCGAAATTCCAACGGGACAGAGCGCTAGATTGTTTTTTATTCCTCCATGACAGCAAAGCTATTATTATTGTTCTAATGTCGTCAACAAAACGTGATTCTTTCTTCATTAAAATAATATACTGCAGTATATAAGTGTAAAGTTTTGTTTACTATTAATTTAACGCCACACAACTCTTTAAGGAATTAAAAAATTATGTAAAGATTAAAATCATACTTTCAATTTTCTGAACAAAAAGCGAACATATAAAATATATGTAGATAAATATAATGCAGATCTACAGCAGCGTGACAGGAGATTAAATGACAGTAGCCAATCTCGTCAGTCAATAAGTTTAGATGATTGGTTATTTGGAGTCTTTTTGTGTTATTTATTTCAACTCCAAATTTGTTACTTTTACGGGTATCCCGTGAAACCATATCGAAAATACAAACTGAGACATGGATGCACAGAAAAACCAGAAAAAGAGACCAGCGCTGGGAATCGAACCCAGGTCCTCAGCAATCCGTGCTGCGTGCTATAACCCCTACACCACCTACACTACACACTACTACACTTTTTGTAAAAATACAAAAAGACTCCAAATAACCAATCATAATTTGATTGCTTAGTAGCGACATCTCTTGTCTGGGTGAGCGGTTGGTTCCGATAGAATGTGACGTCTCTCGATGAGAGCGAAAACATAGATGTCGCTAGTGCTGCTGCATAAGTAGCGTAGTAGAAATAAGCAACCTGAGATATGTATGCATAGGAAAAATTCGTGTCTAAATTCCTGTCCAGCGGTGGTTAGGGGTTATAGCACGCAGCACGGATTGCTGAGGACCTGGGTTCGATTCCCAGCGCTGGTCTCTTTTTCTGGTTTTTCTGTGCATCCATGTCTCAGTTTGTATTTTCAATAAGTTTAGGTTTAAGGTTTATGTTTTACGATAATGAAAGCAAAACAGTAGATTACTGCCCGTTCCTAAAATCGTTGCACTTTATCTCAATTCCCAACAGTTTCAACTGGTGTGGGCAGAAACTATCCCGGCACTAAATAATGCAGTCCCGAAAACCAGGAACCGAGTCCTTGAAGCTACCCTGTTATCCAGAAATACATATTATCGACGCCCTATCCATATTATTTATTGCTTTTCAGCTGTTTGAGCTGGCCACCCCGAGGAATTTATAGGGGGTTTTTGCAGTGTTGCCAGAATTTACATTGTTCCCCGCAATTTATGGGGGTTTGTTTGTACATCTGGCAAGTTTTAATGGTTTAAGTGAAAATAGGTTGAAAGACAAAATGTTTTTTAATTTTGTAGGTTTTTTGTAAACTAGTTATTATCCATAAATTTGACTGGGTCCTGTCTATATTAATATTATTACAGAGGAGTTCATCATCATCATAATCACCCGTAAGACTGTTGAATATATACTCTTAGGCCTCCCCCATAGACCTCCAGTTGCTTTGGAGGAAAGTGGCCTGCGTCCACCGTGAACCCGCGGCTTTAACGAGGTCATCCGTCAATGTGTTGGACGTCCTACGCTGCGCTTGCCGATCCGGAATCATCTGTTTTCCGAGACAGAGAAGTAGTTCATAAGGCTCCGCCCGCGTGGTATTCGGTTATCGCGCGCTGTTCCCTCAGGAACTGTGCATTTTTCCGGGATAAAAAGTAGCCTATGTCACTTTCGGGCCCATAAACTATCTCCATGCCAAAAATCATGTCGATCCGTCGCTCCGTTACGGCGTGAAAGATGGACAAACACACAAACATACAAACACACTTTCGCATTTATAATATTATAGTATAGTATAGTATGGATAAAAAACAATATTCTTGTCTGCACCATAAGTGGAACCTCTATCCGAAATAACAGTTTACTAGAATATAAATAGATAGAAGAATACGGTTAATATAATACTACTGAACTTATTATATCCAAACGTTCGGGTAGGGACTTGATGAATCAGTCAGATAGGGTTGTTTTCTTTATAAAATAATTTGAGGATCAATTTGAGTGTTCTTTATGGATTTGAAATAAACTTGATACTCGCTTACATCACAATAATAGTCGTGTTTTCTAGAAAAACTTCTCTAACAGACGGAATTCTACATTCTTCATAACACAAACGTCAAAAGCAGCCGTAATACGATATTATTCACCGATACCATAATAATAAACGTTCTGCTGAACTCATAGAAAGCCGGCCAAACTTTCGTAAACATAATAATGTTGGTAATTTTATTCTATTTAACATAAACCGACTATCGAGATGCTTTTCGGAAAACTTTATTGTGTGGGTAGTTATTAAGTTTTGGTGACATTTAGTAGGTTTCTTGCGTAATACGCTTCAGAAATACAAAGGTTACATCATACGCGGTTAAATAGTTTATAAGTCTAAATTTAAGCTAAATAATTATCATATTATATTTACTCCATCATTATTATACTTATCTCTTGACATTTACTAATTGTTATGGATTGTTTAATTATAATTTTATATTGTTTTTATTAATGGGATAGTAAAATTACTTGGGAAAAAATATAAATATTTGTACACCTGCATTTGCGGGTAAGACATAGCGACCAAAATGTAAAATACCAACATCCACTATTGTACCTACCTATGTTCTAGCAAATAAAGTTACTGATTACTGATTACGCTTATAGAATAACATGACTGATTGACTCAGAAATAAATTCACAGCCTATTCATTTAAGCTAGACGAATCTACTCGTAATTTGGAAGACGTATTCTTTGAGGATCATAAAAGTGCACTAAGGAGGTATTTTTACCCGCTAAGCTGAAGGCGACTTATGTTTTTCGTGTGTATGATGTATATCTGTATGTGTTTTTGTTTGGTCCTCTCTGGAGCTGGAACTTCTGGACGGTTTTCAACGTATCGTATGTGGTATCTTTAAGCTGGGTACTGACCAACGTTACGAGGTGAAATGTACATTCGCATCGAGCATGTTACGCATTGAGCATGTTCGCTGTGTTCTCAAAATCTGCGTAATGTTGCTCGTCAAAACTTGTGCTCCATATTCGCCAGCCACTCTCAGTAAAGATGGCTGACTTGTTACAGCGTACTGACTGAACCGCGTAACAGTCAAAGGATTCGCCAAAAAACTGACAGCCGGGTGGAGCACTCAAAGCGAGCAACGAGCGGCTCGTTGCTCGCTGGTTTCCCCGTAACACTAAGTACTGACTGCACGAATGCTCGCTGTGCAACGTGTTACATTACACTTCGTAACGTTGGTCAGTACCCACCTTTAATTTAATCGCAATTTTCGGGGGACATGTGACATGTGGTATTATAATGTTACGAATGGGCGTGCGTGAAAAATATACAGTGTGTTAGCGGCAGCCAGGCTTTTTAAAGCAAGGTTAAAGTAACGTATTTTTGTAACTTAACTATGGCATTAATTTATTTAATTAATAAACTAAAATTCAGTCTTACAAAGTTATCATTGCCAGCAATGTACAGCAAAGTAATAACCAAAGTAGGTATCTGTTCTTTTCTTTCTTTCTTTCTTTCATTTCTAAGAGCGTTTTCAGATTATCCGATCCGATATCGGAATCGGACGCCGATACCGATATCGGGGCAAGTAAAATGTATGAAATACTAGCCGTTTCCCGCGACTTCAATCGCGTTAAATTCGATAATCGCTGTCCCGCGGGAACTGTGCAATTTTCCGGGATAAAAACTATCCTATGTCCTTCCCCGGGGCTCAAACTATCTGTATACCGATTACCGAATTCCATTTAAATCGGTTCAGCGATTTAGACGTGATATGATAAAGTAACAAACATCAAACAGACTCACAAACTTTCGCATTTATAAATATTAGTGGGATGTACCTGTCTTTTAGATTATCCGACCCGATATCGGATCATATTTCATACGTTTTACTTGCCCCGATATCGTAGCGGCGTCCGATACCGATATCGGATCAAATAATCTGAAAACACTCTAACTCTACACTCGTAATTTAGTATACTCGTTGATTGCGAACTTTTCTTATTAAAAACATCAAACTAACATAATAACAACCAGTATTAAATTATCTAAATAACAGCCGCAACCTCACTTACACATAATAATTGGTATATGCTATATTTATTCATAACTTTTGGACTGGGCACAGTAAAAAAGGAATTTAAAATACACCTAACAATCTGCTTAAAGTATGGTAGTTATAATCGATTCTACTCTAGATTCTGAACAAACTACATTCAGGCTTTCAGTTATTTTAATTAACACCTTGCGTCAAAGCCATTGAATCATGGCCCAGGGTGGAACCTTTAATAATCAATTTCACTGTGATTTCCTTGACAAAAGTATGAGATGCAACATTTATTATGAGAGACATTTAAGTATGAGATGCAGACATTAGTAGCACAAAGGTTCTACCCTGGGGCATGATTCAATTTGTTCCACTTTTTAGGTTTTATAGCGAACGTATTAACATAGGGTGCCTTTTAAAATTATACCATTTTACACACTAATAAATATCTTGAGCTGCTGTAAGCATCATTATCTCGCATGAAGTGGAGTCGAAGCCGTAAGTTTCAGACCCCTGGACGGAAACTGGGTCAGGCCGGTTCTGGGCCGCGACTTGTTGCCACCCATTTAGCTTTATACGTCTTGTGTCTGTTTGTTTGTTTAGTTTTTGGACTTCTTACCCGAAGGCTCAAATGGAACTGTAGAGGTCAACAGATCGCCAGACATACGAAAGCATTTTTTTACAACCTAAAACAGAAAAGTTTCGCTGGCTCTTTGCGCTTGTTTACTAAAAAACCGAACAAATGTGAGTCTGACTATAGGTATTTGTGAATAGGCTTAAGTAGCGTAGTAGAAATAAGCAACCTGAGATATGTATGCATAGGAAAAATTCGTGTCTAGATTCCTGTCCAGCGGTGGTGTAGGGGTTATAGCATCTGCACGGATTGCTGAGGATCCTGGCTTTTCTGTGCACCCATGTCTCAGTTTGTATTTTCGAATAGGTATTCAGTTCTAGAAGAGCTCGAGCATACATTTTTCTATTTATTTCTTGGCGTTGTTGAGTTTCTCTTGAAAACATTGGTCCAAATAATCTAAAACCCTGTTGACTAATGCGGCAATTGCACTGAGTTGTTCACCTAACGCGGTCGCCGAACTTGTGTCAAACTACTTCGGCGAACGAACGTCGTCTTTACATTAGGCTGTCCGTCTACTGCGGCGGCCATATTAAGACGGTGACAGCTGTCACTCGCCGAATGCGGCCGACTACCGTGTTCTTTACACTTTTGCGGTCGCCGCATGCAGCATGCGGCGAACGACTCATTGTAATGAGGGCTATCGTTTTTTGTCTCACTAGATGGCGCACTGTTGCGTGAGGTTTTTAAATATGGCTTTCAAAGTCTGTTATTACGGGCGTTAAAACAAAGTTTAGATTAAAATCATATTTAAAACACCTTAAAACCGTACCATAAAAATATTCAGCAACCATAGTGTTGCTAAGTCCCGTTTTGTTCGGAAAAAAAGGGAGGACAAAAGTTTCCGAAAGACAAAACTGTCTCAAAACACAGACATTCATTGCCCCGTAACGCATAATTGCCATAATTAATTTCAGGTTATGCAAAATATTCAAAAAAAATCTTATTATAAATAAACCCGCGTAGCTCACCCAAACACTATGAGATTTGACATTTCGGAGACCTCACGCTACACTAGCGCCTCTAGCGGCGAGTTCATTAGCGATAGCCCTCATTGCCGCATAACACCACACTCGTAATCGCAATTGTTTCGACCACTACTTTCTGTCACAAGGGACAGGATGAGGGTAGAAAGAGATGGAGAATACGATCACGAACATCAAAGCGTTAGACAGTACAGCTTCTTGTCTTTAGATAAAGCAAAGTGTGACGAAATCAGTGTTTATCTTCTTGAGTGATGTATGGGCTCTTTTGGCAGCCTTGCTCGAGTAACATACTTCCGTAACAAAATATCCGAGCGGCCTCTTCTTAGGTTGACTGCCCACTGGCCTTTTTGACCAAGAGGGTTTGTAGAGTTAGAGGCTTGGCTTTTCTGCTTCTTGGTATTTCTGCAATTTGTGACCCATTTTTTTGGGTTCGGAGCCAAAATGGCAAAAACGGAACCCTTATAGTTTCGCCATGTCTATCTGTCTGTCTGTCTGTCTCTCTGTCCGTCCGTCCGCGGCTTTGCTCAGGGACTATCAATGCTAGACAGCTGTAAATTTTGCATGGATATATATGTAAAAAATGCTGACAAAATGGTTCAATAAAAAACTAAAAAAAAATTTTTTTAGGTTACCTCCCATAGACATAAAGTGGGGGTGATTTTTTTTTCTCACTCGTTAGACGATTTTTCGATTTATTAATTTTTTTGCGAAATATTCTACTTTAAAGTGCAAATTTTCATTAAAATCGAGCGTCCCCCTTCCCCGTCTAAAATCTAAACCGGTGGGTGGAAAAATTTGAAAAAATTCAGGATGGTAGTAAGTATATCAAACTTTCAAGGAAAACTAAGTTTGCTTGAGAAATTTTAGTAGTTTAAGAGTAAATAGCAGCCTAAGGTATAAAATATACCTAAACTTGGAAGATTCCGTATAAATAACGAAAAAATTAAGAAATATTTTTCTAAGGATTTCGTATTTTGTACGGAATCTTCCAAGTTTAGGTATATTTTATACGTTAGGTTGCTCTTTACTCTTAAACTACTAATAATTCTTAAGCAAACTTAGCCGTTATAGTTTTTCTTGTAAGTTTGATATACTTACTACCATCCTGGATTTTTTCAAATTTATTCGATTTTAATTAAAATTTGCACTTTAAAGTTGAATAATTTGCAAACTAATCAATGAATCGAAAAATCGTCTTAGCAAACCCCTAATGAAAGACCTATCCAACGATACCCCACACTATAGGGTTGGATGAGGAAAATAAAATCACCCCCACATTATGTCTATGGGAAACGCTAAAAAAAATTTTTTTTTTGAGTTTTTGAATATACTGTTTTGTCGGCATAGATTACATATATATTCGTGCAAAATTACAGCTTTCTAGCACTGATAGCCCCTGAGCAAAGCCGCGGACGGACGGACAGACAGACAGACAGACATGGCGAAACTATAAGGGTTCCGTTTTTTCCATTTTGGTTACGGAACCCTTAAAAGGATTTGTATTTCACCTGACGACACAATAAATTCCCTTTCAATACAAAAGCCTAACGAAAATCGGTAGCGTTTGAATGTGACCTAGAAAACGACTCCAGTGTCTCAGGACCTTAACCACATCTAAGTGATTTTCTCGCTGCTTGATAAATTGTGCGACGGATCTAAAATATTGGCCCGCGTCGCCCTACTTCCTGCCAAACCGAGTAAGCACGCGTTTTTTATTAGCCATTCACGCCAAACACAACGTGATATAATGCGGGGAATGCTGTTATTGATGTAAAAATATGTTCCGTGATTGGCGCAAAGTTATGGAAATGTGATGTTAATCCATACTAATATTATAAATTCGAAAATGCTTGTATTTGTGTTTGTATGTTTGTCCGTCTTTCACGATAGATCGACGTGATTTTTGGCATAGAGGTAGTATATGGGCCAGAGAGTCAAACAGGCAACTTTTATACCGGAAAAACGCACAGTTCCCGAGGGAACAGCGCGCGATAACCGAGTTCCACGCGGCAGAAGCCGCGGGCAAAAGCTAGTAATATTATAAAGGAGGGAACTAAATCATGATATAAGAATATTCTTGAATAGCCAATAGGCTGGTATTTGAATCCATTTTATAGACAAAGATTTACAAAATAAACCGGCAGCTCCTGTTATTTCAAGCACTGACTGTGAATACTCACGTGTATCCACTAAAATATTTCAAATAAATTTTGCCTACAAGTTACAAATAGTTATAATCTATTCTAAGAACATATTGCATAATGGAAGACTTTCAAAATCTAAATTGAAACGTTTATTACGTTACGTTTATTACGTTTGTTTAGACGACCAGATGGCCTAGTGGTTAGAGAACCTGACTACGAAGCTTGAGGTCCCGGGTTCGATTCCCGTGTCGGGGCAGATATTTGTATGAAAAATACGAATGTTTGTTCTCGGGTCTTGGGTGTTTAATATGTATTTAAGTATGTATCTATCTATATAATTATATTTATCCGTTGCTTAGTACCCATAACACAAGCTTTGCTAAGCTTACTTTGGGACTAGGTCAATTGGTGTGAATTGTCCCGTGATATTTATTTTATTTATTTATTTATTCTGTAAGTAGACTGCAAAAGACTCTTTTACAACTCGCTAGCGTTTTCGGAAAGACCATCATTGCCAAGAAGAATGCGTCGCAAGAAACTCGTCAGACAGTTTATTTTTTTAAATAAGCAAAAATTTGATCAAAAATATCTGAACACGACTCTATTGTTAACGGCGTAGAGGCGTGTTCAGATGTTTATGATCAAATTTTTGCTCACAAGTTTATGAACTCGACTGTACAGGTGAAGTAGAAGTAGAAGAGGGTAAACCTATTGTAGTTACGTACCTAGAATCTTAAACCTGAACTGTCAAAAATCCAGTTCTTGTTGGATAAATATGTCAGAGAATGAAAAAATGGCCGCAAAGAAAAATATGTTGCAAATATGGTGCTTGTATTGATAATAATACTCGAGTAAAGTTTGCAGGTGGTAGGACCTGTGCAAGGTCCGCCCGATTGCTACCACCATCTTGCTCGCTATCCTGCGTGAAGCAGCAGTGCTGCACTGTTGTGTTTCGGCGTGGAAAGTAAGACAGCCGGTGAAATTACTAGCACTTGAGTATCCAATCTCAGCCCTCTAGGTTGGCAACGCATGCAAAACCCCTGGTGTTGTAGATGTTTATGGGCGGTGGTGATCTCTTACCATCTGGAGACCCACTTGCTCGTTTGCCATCCAGTCGAATAAAAAAAAAAGTAACTTCTGGAGTGGCTATTTGACTGTTTAGCTTTTGCTAAAACTTTTAATGACTTTTTAAATGGACACCGAGACAGAATTGGTCGCGTAATGATCGCAAATTGTTAACTATCTCGCTGAATTCTCCTAAATGGCGAGTATTTTAATTGTGACATTAATTTTAATGGACTAACCCGTTACGAAGGATGATACGAAGTTTATTGGCAGTAAATGTGGCGTCGTATCATACAGTATGTTTAACGTAATTTCATGTCTGTAATATAATTAAAGTTAAGACCTCTAATGATGAAGACGTGACGAAGCACGTCTACCTATATAAGTTTGACACAATTAAAAGGTACAGTCACCAGCACAAATATCTGACACAACAAAGTATGCATAAATATCTGATAGGTACTACTCTATTTCTAGGGCTTGTCGCCAGTTCTATTAGCTTGAACTTGGCTTGACACGCTACCGCGTGGGAGGGTGCGAAGTACTAGGTAGGGTTGATGAAATCTATCGCAGCGCTTATGGTGGCCAAAAGTAGAAATAGTTCTGGCTCTGTCACCTGTCATACTCATATGAATCTGTCATTAACAAAGCAATTTGTATAGACTTTAACTACCTAATTTTAGTAATAGATGTTTGTGTTATGATGCGAGCTTGAATTATTGAACACTGTCCCTGTTTTGTTCTTAATTCCTCTACATCTCGGACATGTCCAGCAACAATTTTCCTTATGAAACGGTTTGTGGTTGAAATTTTATACTGAGTGTACTTACCCACAAAACCGGTCTTCAAAATGATACTCATTTTGATCTGAAAACGATATTTAATTTATTACTAGCGATATAAGAACAATTATATAATTTTACTTTTATTCAAAGAAACCAATAAGATAGCTTTATCTTTTCGTTTTACAGTAAAAGTACAACTAAACATGAAGTAAACAAACCCTGACATAACGAAAATAAAACACCCTTTTTGAAAAAAATTTACTTACCTCATTTAATTTTAATGACCAAAAATGAATTCACAACCATTTGTCCACCCAAATCACGGTATCACAGTAATTTTGTATTATAAATTAATACGTTATAGGTTTGATTTTTGTCACAATGTCGCGATGAAATTTCAAAACGTCAGAGCATCAGAGCCATAAAAGTTGCGGACGCTAGGTGGCGCTGATGTCGTGCACAGAGCCAATAAGGGATCTTTTCTAGCTAAGATATTTGTAAAAAGAGAATTTATTAAGATGAAGACAAGCAAACATTTATACGTGCGGTAAAAGAAAATGTATTATTTATTTTCTCTATTCTTTGTACAGAATCAACATTCCGTCTTTCTCACACAGTGCTTTGGTTTTTACTGTTTTTGCTGTGTAATTTATTGAAATAAATAAGTGATCTTTACTGAATTCCCGATATTTTCATTTCCACCTGAGATCATGATGCTAACACAAGTGGAACAACAAATCACACTGCACACTTCTGTGTTAATACTCAAGACATGCAGCAGAATTCTAAACTTTTCTTCTATTCAGCCGTTTAAAATACAATTCAATTTATAACACCTCTTTTGGCAAATTTACTTCTATAGCAAACGATGTTTTCTAAAGACATTGGAGTCGAGAAAAAGCCACCGACAACACAGCAATGAGACTGTCACCACCAAATTGAAACAAGAAAACCGCAGTCTCTGGCTAATGAATTATTGACTAAATCCATCCACCATAAAACAAGCATTAAATCACTAGACGATTTAATGTAAAGGAAAAAGAAAATCCTAGAAATAGGAGTGTCTGAAAGTAAACAACTGTTTCGACGACGCAAGAAATTTAATGTATTCAATTCATAATATGAAAAGAAATTTACTAGACTACGACACAAAACTGCGTAACAGATCTCGTGCTAAACGTCATACCTATGTATTTTTAAAAGTGCTTTTAGATTTTAAACAGACTTCAAAAAAGGAGACAGGTTCTCGATTCGGTTGACTTTTTTTTTGCTTTTCTGTTATGGAATACTTACCATTATCTCAGTTCAAAATCAATCGTCTATTCTATTAGTTGGCCGTAAATGGCTCTTTTACATATCACTGTTTGAGTACCTACCTAAGTTTATTAATAATCAAAACTGGCGGTTAATCGCCAGTTTTGATTATTAATAAACTTTGGTACTCAAACCCGTCACACAATTTTTCAACCAGTTTTAACTTATTTTCTTTTAAAATGAATCATGAAAGGAGATTTTGCACAAATATGTCTGTTATGTATGAAATATAGACCTCTTCATCTACATTCCGTAACAAATATGTTTAACTAGCTACGCTCGTGACTTCATCTGCGAATATTTTTTTATCGTGCGTTTGCGGGAACTATAATATAAAAATCCAAAATGAAACTATTCCATCCTCTTCAAGGTCTCAAACTATCTTTATAACCCATTTCACCACATCGGTTCTCTAAGTTTGAAAGCGTAACAAAGAAACATACTCACTTTCGCGTTTATAACATTAGTAAAGACGTAAACAACGATGACTCATTAAAAACTATGATAGCACAAGTTCATACTTTATTACAAACCAACTGAAAAAAATCCAGGAGCTCACAAACAGAATATAACTTGATATCGATACAACACATCAATTCGTAAGTAGCAGCATAAATCTTCAACTGAATAAATCCCTTATGTAACCACATCACTCTTCTAAGACATAATCGGATCAGTTCCTCACATCAACATACAGTATGCTAATGTCCAGACAACATTAATCATCGTTCAGTGGAAGTGCCAAAATACACATTGAAAGGGGCCAAATTCCAATAATCCAGTGCAACCTTCGAGTGCAGAAGACAAGATGGCCTTGGACATTATTGGATCCTGAGACATTTCGCAAATGCGGTACCCGGAAAATGTGGATAACACCGGGCCAAATATTTGTATTGTTTGGGCTATAGAGCTTCGTTCATTTGGTGGCAGCGATGCAGATTAATCCTTGAGAGATATTGATTCGGTTTGCGATTGTGAAAGAAATCACGTAGGCCAAGAAACGAATGCTGATTCAAGATTGCAAGAACTGACTGGCAAAGAAGTTGATTTTGAGATAATAAT
This sequence comes from Choristoneura fumiferana, assembly GCF_025370935.1. NCBI lineage: Eukaryota > Metazoa > Arthropoda > Insecta > Lepidoptera > Tortricidae > Choristoneura > Choristoneura fumiferana. The sequence continues at coordinate 1,426,575 of NC_133484.1, forward strand.
TAACTAAAAAAACATCCTGTTAATGATTTACCTATTGAATCAGGCGTACCTTGTGGAGGTCCATATCAACGAACTAAAAGAATTTCTTTGCTCACCCGCGACCTTATGATAGCTAAGTTTATGCAAGATATGCGTGTTCATGCAGTTCTTCCACCTCGACATTGTAAGAACACACACAAATTAAGATTGGTTTTTTGGAATCTTTTTGTATTTTTTATTTCAATTCCAAATTTTTACTTTTACGGTCATCCCGTAAAACCTAAATTGAAAATACAAACTGAAATATAGATGCACAGAAAAACCAGAAAAATAAGACCATCACTGGGAATCGAACCCAGGTCCTCGGTATTCCGTACCGCGTGCTATACCGCTACACCACTGATGGTCAACGGTACCGACACGAATTTCCCCTATGCACCTCATATCTCAGCTTGTTTGTTTCTTATTTAGCCACTTAAGCAGTCACACACACAACCCATCTATCACCACCACCACACTACACTGACGCGTGTCGATCTCAACCAGAGCTCATCTTCAGAGCAACACAATTATACACCATGCTACCAGATGTTAGATGTTGTTCAAAAGCTCAAAAGTCTGACATCTTCAAAAACTTCGTCAAAGACTTTTGTCTTAATACTACTGAATAGACAATATATCAACAGTAGCGATATGGAAGTACTCTAGAATGACGGAGCACTATCAAAAATATCCAGTCTTCCCCCAAATATCTAATTGGCTGACATGAGCATCATTCTTCGCAGTTGGCACTGACCGTGAAGAGGCAATCTCGCCCATATTCCAATAAACCCGTGCAGCCTTCGTCCGTCAATACTGCACAAGATTAATACAACCGCTGGCCTTCAGTTTTTATTGCTACCCAAAGCTATTTTTGAACCCTGCCCTTGTCAATTTCTATTGTCCATCTAATACTGTAGGGCGTTATCTAATACTATAGGGCGACCAAAGGCAATGCCACATAGAGGAAAAGTATGTTAAATATTTTAGATGGAGAATTTTACTAAAAATCCGGCCACGCCCAAGATAGGGTTCCGTAGCCAGTACGAAAAAATCAAGTAATATTTTTCGAAGGATTTTGTATTGTCTACGGAATCTACCAAGTTTTGGGTATACTTTATATCTTAGGCTGCTATTTACTCTTAAACTACTAATAGTTCTCAAGCAATCTTTATCGCTATAATTTTCTTTGTAAATTTGATATACTATTTACTACCATTCTGATTTTATTTTTTTGTTTTTCCACCCAACAGTTTAAATTTTAGAGGGTGGTTATGCATGGGAGGTACCCTACAATTTTTATCTTTATTTTACCACTTTGTCGCCGTAACTGATATCTATATACATGCCAGCTTTCTAGTACTAACGGTCTCTGAGCTTAGCCGCGGACGGACAGACTTGGCGACACTATAACCCTAAAAAGAGTTCATTCTCATTTAAAAACAATTTAAACTAATTTATTGAATGAGGCGTTACTTTGTGGTGGTCCATATCAATGAACTAAAACAATTACTTTGCTCGCCTGCGACCTTCAACTTTACTTACCTTAACTTAACTTAAATTTAAACTACATCAAAAGATTTTTGAATAATCTGACTGTGTCTTGTCCCTGTCTGAACCGGGAATCGTTCCCAAGAAATGGTAAAAAAACATCAGTAATTCTACGATACCGATCAAAGGACTCAATACTTAATAAGGATTATTTTGTACCATGTTTAAGTAATACTTAATTACAGCTTTCCAGAAGGTAGGTAACAAGAGACATTGACTACAGAACCTTAAAAACATTTCTCTTATCCGCAAAGCCTACAAATTATACCAATGTCAAGTATTACAAAGCACTATAGCGAATCATTATGTAATGGCCATTGGATCTACATAACAATGGCGTCGGACAAAATGTTAGTATGTTTTTGTAGCAAAGGAAAAGTCAGTTGGAACTAATTTAGTTGTGTATGTAAATACTGACATACTTTGATGAATGATGTGCCTAATAATATATCACATTATTATAATTACGTACGTTTATTTGATGTAGCTGGCAAATGGTTCTGTGCGTACCAATAGTACCTATTGTTACATATATACAGACGTTCGAATATATAACCCTTCCTTCTTCGACAGTCGGGTAAAGGTGTCGGTAAAACACTTACTTGGTATACCACTGTCTTGGGCACTTTTGCATCTGGTGAAAAAACGTGAAACTCACCTTCACTTACACTGAGAGAAAAGTATTTCCTTCTTTTTTGACTCAGTGGGAAATGACAAAACAGAAGGAAATGGTTGGAAGGTATATTTATTGAAAGGTACTGTGGGGACTGTAACTTGGTGAGAGCTTAGGTACTGGGGATCAACGCGCGTGACTTTAAACTATTAAATAATAACGTTGTTTTTCATTATTTAGATTTATTGTGGAACTTATAAATACATTTACATAGAATGGCACCAGCCGCTTACGCTATCGGGAGCAATCTGCGCTCCCGGCATGTATACCGCTGTCATCTGTTTTTAAAGTTATATTCTAGAAACACAATATAAAAAAACCTATCCTTTTATACAAAACTAGGTTAATCTAACCTGCCAGGTGGTCAGTTTTACCACCTGCCAGCGGTATACAGCCTAGTTTCCTACAGTACCTTCTAAATTTACCCACTGAGTCGAAAAGGAAGGTATAGTTATTCGTGTCACAAGGGAGCAAAATGGTGTATTTACAGCGAGGGCGTACATTGAATCCAGAATGTAGCGAAGGATTCTGCAATAGAGTCCTGAGCATAGCGAGGAGCGATCTTGAGCGTAATGAGGGATTCAAGTGTTAACGCCCAAGATGAAAATAATTTTGCTCCCGAGTGGCTCATACAACTTTTCACACCGAGCATTAAGAAACTTTAGAACAACCAGCATAGAAAATGGCGTGGCTTTACAAAATATCAACTTTAAAAAATGGCATTTGCAATAAAACACCCCTGAACAGCCTTGAACAAAAAAGTTGCACTTTGCTCCCTCTCGTCAGGGAGGAAAAGTTACTTTTCTGAAGGAGAGGTGTGAAAAATTAATTGGAAGGTAATACCAATGGACGCTAAAATCAGGAAGGTGACTATACAACAAGAATTTAAAGCAATAAAAAAGATTTTGAATTTGAATTTCAATTAATGTATAGGTATAAAGGCAATGAATGACTTTCGAAGTTGGTAACATCTTTTTGACAGCTTGGAATGCCGTCTCTGTTTACACGGTCAAAACAATATGTTTTAAAAACAAACAGCTTCATCAAACCAATAAACCAAACAAAACAGAAACAAAAGCGATCATCAAACCTTTTTCAGCTATTGCTATTGATTAAGGGAATTAGCAGTAATTGAATCTTCGAATAGAAAAGAAAAAAATACAAATGTCATTTACATCGCATGAAGTTTCGCGAATGTGTTTATTTTTAGAAAAGGTTGCAGACCTCTGGCTTATTCTCGTAGAATCTCGATACTGTATCATTTAATTTAGATTTTCAGACGACAATGTAATTTGATGAGAAAATCTCAGGTGATATGAAAAAATATTCTTAAAAATATCATCGAATAACATCTTTATACTTATAAAATTCTTACATTTAAGCCTGTAAATCAGGGATGAACAGACCGCGCTAGTTGTAGATGTACATACATGCAGTCTGCCAGCGACCTAATAAAAATAGCGAAAACCTAGCGAAATTCTGGTAATTTCGGTTGTGTTTATGTGTTGCCGCCTGCCTTTAGCTCTTAATCTTTCCAAGTAACCCCTGGTCCTAATAAGTCTATGCATCCCTGCTGTAAATTTAATAGTTTTGTCTTGTAGGTACTCGTTGGCTCAATAAATAATTTTATGAACTGGGGTGGCAAACAAGCAAGTGAAACCTGATGGTAAAAGGAACAGACCCATGGAAGCCGTGTCACATTTTTTTTTCATGACAGGTACATTCATCGTCATCATCATATCAGCCATAGGACGTCCACTGTTGGACATAGGCCTCTCCCATAGACCTCCAGTTGCCCCGGTTGGAAGCGGCTTGCATCCACCGTGAACACGCGACTTTAACCAGGTCATGCGTCCATCTCGTTGGTGGACATCCTAAGCTGCCGATCCGCGGTACGCATTATATTTTTTTTTTGTCATGAATAAATGTTTGCTTTTCTTTCTTTCTTTCAAATGCCGGCCCAAAAAGCTAAGATAGATATCGGCTCTAATTTCATTGTACGTCTTACTCTTCACTCCTGCACTGCTGCTTGGCGACGGGATTACAGATCTGTTCACTCACGAAGACGCGCCCCTCCACATTTTATAATTGTAGTTATAAACGTATCCGTACGACAAGTCTATGTGTGCGTAGCTCGAATGTGTCCTCAGTCGCAAGCGTACCGTCAGCGTCAGTCACGCACACTATGGTCTGTCCCAGAATTCGAGATACTAAAATGACGTTTCATGTGTTACCTGTTTTTTGCGTCTCATAAATAGTGATGTGCCGCAACCGGTTATTACCGAAAGATTTTGTAGGTACCTATGTATGTATGTCGTAAAATATTAAGATATGAACGGATCCGTGATGTACTAAAATGTAGGGCACTTAGGACATTCTAGAAAAGGTAAAATAGGTCTAATAAAAATGCGACCGTTTTCGAGATATTCGACTTTTTATAGATGTTGATGTTTAAGTTTCAATGTCATTCTAAGTAAGTTTTACATTAATTAAATAATATAAGAATAATGATATTTGATTTATTATTCTATGATATGAATATCTAAATAAAAACACGAAAAACGCACTGATCACATCCGATGACAATACGAGTAAAGTAACGAAAATCGGTTGAATACCACTTGAATACGAAAAACATGAACAATGGCGTTGTGTGATATCTGAGGGCCTACTCCGGAATTCTAAAATCAAAGTTCGTACCGTAACGTCCCTCTCACTTACGTATTAAATTAAATAGTAGTGTCAGAAGGACGGAACGACACGAACTTCGATTTTCGAATTTCGTAGTAGCCCAGCTGGCCCTAACTACGAAATGCAAAACTCGAACTTCGTATGTTGCCGTCCCGCTGACGCTTATCTCATTCAATACGCGAGTGAAAGGGACGGTGCCATACGAACTTCGTTTTTCTAGTTTTGTAGTAGCCCCTCTGTATTATTTTTTACGTTGGCACTAAGTGATGAACACTGTATTTTTACCTGTGCTTAGATTTCATCACTTTATCGTAGGATTAAGTAAAATGGAAAGTAGAATATTGAATGCATTAATGTTATTTTTGCTATCGTAAAATAAACATTTTATCGGTTATTTACGAAACCGAAATCACGGAGCAGCACTGTTCCTTTTATGCTGGCCACATTATTTTACGTTTGACATTTCAGACTGTCATTTTAGTATCTCGAATTCTGGGACAGACCATAGAACTAAGATAACGTGTTAGTACGAAGTTTACTCGTGCACATTGATAATAAGCTGTGGAGGGGCGCGTCTTCGTGAGTGAACAGATCTGTAGCTAGTAAGATGGTAACAGAAATTCGGCAGCATTTTCATACCCTTCACTTTTTGTAACACAATAAATACTTTGACTTTGACTTTTTTCTGAATCAAGTAACTGTGGGTTCTTATTACTCAAAATCATTAGTACCCGAACCCAAAATTAATAAATTCTGAAAAAAAAAGTAAAAGGTACACTTAGGCTGCGGTTTCACCAGCGAGGATGTGTTTCGAGGAAATGTTTGTCATGAACACAGATATAGATTACACTAGATAACACAAACACCTCAATCTGTATGAAAACCAACCGTGTCACTTTTTTATATCTACTGGGACGTCTCAAGAGCGAATTAGCGATGTGAATTCCCCGATGTCCGCGCAAATCGATTCAAATGCGCCGCCAGCCCGCGCCGTGGGGCTCGAGTCAGTCACTAGTCATGATTAGTCAGTTAGCGGTCAGTCTTTGTATGGGGCCAACCCCGACGTTTGGTCGGGGTTCGGACACGCGAAGTAGATGCATTTGCGTAATCCAGTGTAATCTATATCTGTGGTCATGAACCAATAGCAACGCTTCATTTACCTGTCCTCACTCAGCTCAGCTCCAGTGGAAATAACTCAGCGGCCTTAAATTGAAAATGGCACATGGATGAACCATGCACTAAGTCTAAAGGTCACAGCTCATTAAAGCCTTCCGGCAGCCGACCAGCACCGCTACAACTTTCGGTGTCCACTCGTTGTCGACAGGTGGTCCACGAGCGGACGCCGCGTTGACAACGAGTGGACCTCGCGTGGTCCACGAATTTCCTAGTATAGTTTGTTTTAGTTAAAATGACGAAAAGTACTTAAAAACTAACCAATTCCAACATCTATTGTTTAATTGTTATCTTCAAGTAGGGTTGTAATACAATTACGCATGTGTGTCGGTATAGGCCCAAAGTATACTGTGAACAAACAATCTTGATAGTTTTGATGTTGTTTGTCGGTATTACACTGCACGACGTGCGTTTCTAAAATAATAATTATATACTGTATCAAAATCACTTTGTACAATTTAATGTTATTAGTAGCCATAAGAATATGAACTATGTATTTTTTTATCCTTTTTGCATTACAATATAGACGGCTTAAAAAATCTATCATTTCAAAGATCAAGAAGGGTTGAGCTACACAGTACACGTGCCGCACTTCGGTCAGTTTTATTATGTCTCTTTGTTATCTTTTCCTTTCATATTTAGCAACAAAAGAAGTTGTAAAATCCCATGGTTAATAAGTGCATTTCGTAACTTTAACTGAAACAAACTATAGTCGAGATAAAGGGCCGTGGTGGCCTAAAGAGCCGTGGTGGCCTAGTGGTTTGACCTATCGCCTCTCAAACAGAGGGTCGTGGGTTCAAACCCCGGCTCGCACCTCTGACTTTTTTCGAAATTCATGTGCGGAATTACATTTGAAATTTACACGAGCTTTTGCGGTGAAGGAAAACATCGTGAGGAAACCTGCACAAACCTGCGAAGCAATTCAATGGTGCGTGTGAAGATTCCAATCCGCACTGGGCCCGCGTGGGAACTATGGCCCAAGCCCTCTTGTTCTGAGAGGAGGCCTGTGCCCAGCAGTGGGACGTATATAGGCTGGGATGATGAAACTATAGTCAGTATGGCGGCGAGCAGTGGGCTGTCACGGAGTGGTCCACTCGCCGTCCCGCGCGTGGACTTCGCGAGTGAGGCGATCCGGTGATGCTACGGAGTTGATGTAGTGAGCGCATATAGTTTGTTTCAGTTAAAATGACTAATTTTCATTAAAATCGAGCATCCGCCCTCCTACTCTCTAAAGTCCAAACTGTTGGGTGGAAAAAATTCAGAATGATAGTATATATCAAATTTACAAGGAAAATTAAAGCAGTATAGATTGCTTGAGAACTATTAGTAGTTTAAGAGTAAATAGCAACACAGTAACTCATAGTATAAAAACCCATCAATCCATACATCATCATCATCCTACGTCCCACTGCTGGGCACAGGCCTCCTCTCAGAACAAGAGGGCTTGGCCATAGTCCCACGCAGGCCCAGTGCGGATTGGGAACTTCACACGCACCATTGAATTGCTTCGCAGGTTTGTGCAGGTTTCCTCACGATGTTTTCCTTCACCGCATAGCTCGTGATAAATTTCAAATGTAATTCCGCACATGAATTTCGAAAAACTCAGAGGTGCGAGCCGGGGCTTGAACCCACGACCCTCTGCTTGAGAGGCGATAGGTCACACCATTAGGCCACCACGGCGATCAATCCATACGAAGACTACTAATCCCTCGAAGAGCGCAAAGGCGCAGAACTAAAAGTATCTAAACCGAAAAATTAAACGAAATCTACCATGTAGGTCAATTTAGGCTTATATCCTATTACCGATTGCCTTTTTCGGCCTTCGATTGCCGAATCAGATCATATTTCAACGAATTTCGCAACAATAGCTGGAAGTTGAAGGTCAGGTTTAGCGGGGAGATGGATTAGGACCCATCCAGGGATGACATGCCCACTGTTGGGTGGACAATGAACATTGACAAGGTCGCGGGCAGCGAAAGGGTTAAGCCTGAATTATTTAATCGGAGTGCGAAAAAGGACAATGGTGGAATAATTGTTGACGGTGTTTTTAATAGTTTACGTAAATTTATTTTAATTTGAAATGCTATTTTTTTTCTACAGTTTTTGATAACAGTTTGTTCGCGGTTAAGTGCAATAGATTAGCCTTGTCCGTGACTCCGTCCGCATAGAAGCCGTTTCTTCGGAACTTAGACTATCTTTGCAATGAATTTCATCATTAGTTTAGCGGTGTTGACTTGAAAAGGTAACAATCAAACACTTACAAACTTTTGCATTTTTAATTATTAGTGGTAATTGTTACCGGATGTTTATTTTATCGAGCTCCCGATATTTCGACTTAGTATGAGTCATAATCTTGCGTAAACTGAAGCTTGTGCTATATTTTATTACCATGTGAGCTTTATAAATTGTATGTGAGATTCTCAACTTGGCACTAAGAGGAGGCCTGAGGTACAGTCAGGGATGAAGGTTCGTCGCAAAATGAACTCTATTTTAAGCCAAACTATTTTATTTTCCACTCAACCCTTTTCAATTATTCCTTACAAAACTTTATCGTACAATGGACCCTCGTAAGCTTTATCCCCTAATGCAGTTAGGGGTTAAATACTCCAAGAAAAGGTAGTGTAGATGCTATACACATTAATGGGTCGGTATAAGTCAGCACAATAAGGCACTTGTCCCACTGCCGACGATGAGCGAGAAGCGAGCAGAGCGAGTAACTAGAAACGAGTGGGCGAGCAGTGAAAAGCGAGTGTTCGAGCACGACGGGCGATTACTCGCTCTACTCGCTCGAGCCGGGCGGCCGCCAAGCTAACAGCGCTGAGCGAGTATCGCTGAGCTAGTTTTAAAGCTCAGCGAGTCTTAGCTCTTGTCGCTGCGATAAATGATGTAAGAGCGAGTTCTCGCCGGCAGTGTGAACCGCCAGCGATCAACTATTAATATATATGTCTCTTTTACTCACACAGGATCTTATATCTTTTGTTCGTTTCTTGAGCGAGAAAATAGTCGATAGCCAATCGTTTCCTCCGCCGGCGGTGAGACAACTGCCTAACTGGGCAGTATCCCACTATTCCACTAAAATTATTAATGCGAAAGTTTGTAAGTCTGTTTGTTTGTTTGTTCCCTCATCAAGTCTAAATCGCTGAACTGATTTATTCCTTAGTCAATCGGATTTAGATTTTTGTCAAGCTTTTACTTAATTTACACACACAAACATCACGCCTGTATTCCCAAATGGGGTAGGCAGAGCACACGAAACGTTACCGCTTCGGAGCCACTTTTAGCTTTTTTTTTCTTAACTTATAATAATAATATCACAGGACACTTGACACCCGCCGTAAGCCGTGTAAGCCGTGGTGGCCTAGTGGTTTGACCCATCGCCTCTCAAGCAGAGGGTCGTGGGTTCAAACCCCGGCTCGCACCTCTGAGTTTTTCGAAATTCATGTGCGGAGTTACATTTGAAATTTACCACGAGCTTTGCGGTGAAGGAAAACATCGTGAGGAAACCTGCACAACCTACGAAGCAATTCAATGGTGTGTGTGAAGTTCCCAATCCGCACTGGGCCCGCGTGGGAACTATGGCCCAAGCCCTCTCATTCTGAGGGGAGGCCTGTGCCCTGCAGTGGGACGTATATAGGCTGGGATGATGATGACACTTGACACCAATTGACCTAGTCCCAAACTAAGCAAAGCTTGTACTATGGATACTAGGCAACGGATAAACTTGTTTATATAGATAAATACATCCAAGACCCGAAAACAAACATTCGTATTATTCATACAAATATCTGCCCCGGCCGGGAATCGAACCCAGGCCATCAAGCTTCGTAGTCAGGTTCTCTAACCACTTGGCCATCCGGTCGTCTTGTTTTATACTTAAGCCCTGTTCGAACTAACATGTCCATTTACTGATCAGTTACATAAATAAAGATAAAAGTAGCAACAGCACACACACATTTACAAACTATCTAGTAACTAGTAGGATTAAAACTATCAAAATAGCTCCAATTTTGTCAAACCCACGCATAACTACTTATCAAAGTTATATCAAAATTATATTCACACATGTAATACTGACACTATTTCCCCCAAATTTTCCTCCGGGAAATGTCAACTTAAAACTTGTTGCCCTTGAAAGTTATCTTAGGCCTCCGGTCTCCAAGGTCCTCTAAAATCCCGACCTTGGCCAAGGTATACTCGTAATGGTTGGGCTTTAAGTACTCCCCTGCTGCTTGTAAGGTTATAAAATATCAGTGTTTAAGTTATGTTAATGGTAAAACTACTGCTGAGGGATTTTAGTCAAACTATATTACACTGATTAAATCCGGAGCCAAGTACGAGTCGGACGCGAACATCGAGGGTTCCGTACCCACCCAAAGGGTGCCAAGGGAACCCTATTACTGAGACTCCGCTGTCTGTCTGTCCGTCCGTCTGTCACAGGGCTCTATCACTTGAGTCGTAATAGTTAGACACTTTAAAATTTCACAGATTATGTATTACTGTGGCCGCTTTAACAGCAAATACTAAAAACAGAATAAAATAATATTTAAGGGGGCTCCCATGCAACAAACCTTTTTTTTTTGCTAATTTCTAATGTTGTATAGACAATGGTACGGAACGGTATTTTCTATGTGATATTTAATGTGATATTTATCTAAGTCAGTCAATAAAAATATAAAAACAAAAAACAAACTTGCAAACTGCATAATGTTATACACGCGTTACTGCTGCGATCGTGGGCGGGGCTTATGACGTTTAAGCATTCTTTATGAGAAAGTGTGAGTGTCTCGTTGTGATTTCTGTGAAAACTATCAGCCAAATCAGTGGTCTATCAATTTTCAAACAAGTTCTTATATCAAACAAACAAATATGTCCACAATATGTCTATTGACATTATGTTTTATGACATGCAAACGATTATCAACTTTAGGGTGGTAGACCACATACTTGACTGATGGCACCTAGTTTCCGTAGACGGAACGACATTCCAAGCGGTTATTTTAAGTGTTACTCTTCTAGAAAATTCTTATGCAGAAATTGTTAACTTCTCTACTGCGCAATGAAGTCATCACTCGCCGTGTTAGTAGTCGTGCCGTCTTGCTCACATTAATAGTATTCAATAGGGGTGTGAGAGCGACGACACGATAGAAACTTTGAATTCCGGACTGGCAGCTACAGAATATCAAACTCGGACGATACAACTCCTAGTCATAATCATAACATCCAATTGCTTACTCAATATAAGGAAGTGTACTTAAGTCAAACTATCTCTTCGGTGGTTTTAGGAGGAAGTTGGTTCATAATGCTTGAGAACTATTTATTAGCTCATGAAACCAAGGAAACTGTTTGGGGACAAATGGAGCGCGTGATTCGGGTATTTTGTTATGAGTTTCAGATAACAGGAAAATGGTTGATAGTTGGACGCATAGCATAATTGATAGAAGAAAAGTGACGGGTTTTGCCCCTACTTCAAGCTGATTCTTTAGTATTTTTTTATTTATTTCTGTGGTTCTTAGTTGATTTGATAGTACTTTTATTTAAGATTTCAGTTGTTTCCTGGTTTTCGGAGATATAATTTTTTTTTGTCAAAAAAAAACTCACTTATTATTTCCGCAGCTTTACTGTTGTAGATATATAAAACACACATAAATAAATTTATTTCCCGACTGTACGCTCCTCTATCCTATCATCATCAGCCTACAGCAGTCCACTGCTGGACTTAGGCCACCACAACAGGCCAGGGACAGGCGCGCCACAACACACTCTGTCTTCAGCCCCTTGCATCCATCCGCCGCCAGCGACCCTCTTAAAGGTCTTCCGTCCACCGTGCCTCAGGACGCTACACTTTTTCCCGTGTGTGTTCTCCATTCGAGGACACGTCTGCTCCACCGTTCATCGGCCCACCGACAGACGTGGCCAGCCCAACGCCACTTCAGCGAACTAATTCTTTGAGCAAAGTCGGTGACTTTCATTCTTTTCGTTCTTTATCTCCTGTAAAGCACTTCATAATACAACTGAAGATATTTAAAAAAGTAAACAAAAGCAAGGACCTAGTACCTATCTTTGGTCCTTGAGACGGCTCAAACCCAAAAAAAAACCTGTTCTTGTGACTCATATGTCGGCAAACTCATATCGTATGTGTCGACAGTATTCAAGTCGTCTAGACTCATGAATGATACAGTTCTAGACTACTTATTATCCGAGGTCCCAACAGATTCCTCTTTAGGCTCCTGACTGAATAGAATATATCAATATCGTACCCAATTCCAAAGCTGAGAAAGATCGACGATTAACCTTCCTAAACTCGTATCTTGCCAAAGATGCGTAAAATCTTGGTCTATACGTGCACGCAACAAGGTTTGTTTTGCTTTAACGCGGTTGAGATATTTAAGAGAATGGAGAAGATACTCGGTTTGGCCCAGATCAGCTAATACTCGGATGCGACCTTGTCGCCTCGAAAATGGGCTGGAAATTGAAACGTTAGGCCTGTTAGATGTATGTGAACTTGGTAGGAAAAGGTCCCTGTTGACGAATTTAGGAAAGCTCTAGCTGTAGAAGCTGTGTGAGTACTTTAAGTAGGTTAAGTTCCCGTAGACGTAGAGTTTTGGTACCGTATTCTCATAGGTAAGTTTTTCGTGACAGTGAAACTTTTAAAGGAATCGTCATAATGATAACGATATTAAATGATCATATGAGCCGTAGGACGTCCATTATTATCAGTTTATAGGAATCATCATCATCCCAGTCTGTATACGTTCCACTGCTGGAGATAGGCCTCCTCTCAGAATGAGAGGGCTTGGGCCGTAGTTCCCACGCAGCCCAATGCGGATTCAGTCTAAGTCTAAGTCAAAATATCTTTATTCAATTTAGGCTATGAAAAGCATTTATGAATGTCAAAAAAATCTACAATCTTTTCTTCTTATCTGAAGTTTTTTTACAAGATTTTATTTAGTTTCACCTGTCCCGTTGTCTGTCTGTCTGTAATCAAATCTTGCAAGTTAAATTCGAGCATTTTCCAGTAGTTAGATTGACTTTAAATTTGGTATACTTATGTAAATTGCATGACAATACAATAATCTGGTAGTGAAATCCTGGTAGTTTGGCCAGGATCGTCTCCACAGGACGTACCTCTTCAACGGTTAATGGCATCGACTTGAAATTTGGTATGCAAATGCAGTTTGGGTGACAATACAAATACAGTCAACAAAAAGTACAGTCAGTAAAAAAAAGCTTGTATTAAAAATGTTTCTTTTACCAAAAACTTCTTTTATCTATACTTAACTTTTACAAAATTACAGATTTCTACTAGGTAGGTACAGTCACCAGCACCAATATCTGACACAACAAGCGTGCATACATATCTGATACGACTCTATTTCTAGGGCCGGAAGGACGTGTCAGATATTTTTGCACGCTCCGCTGTGGCAGATATTAATGCTGGTGACTGTACCAAGAAGTTTAGCTAACCGGACGAACGGACGGGACTGGCGAAATCGTGGTCTAAACAAAAAAAGCGCTGAGCGATTTAGATGAAATTTTTATCACAAAAAAAACTTAGTTCCCGCGGGATAGCGATAGAGTTTATCGCAGACAGAGTCCCACAAAAGTTTGTATTTTATAATAACGACGTTCTTTCATTAACTTCCGCCCGCTAGTCACCTATCCACCGTTCCAAAAATAAAGGGATATATTATTATGCTACCTACTAATTAAGGGTTTAATATTATATAAGATATCCGAAGCCAAGAATGTCGGGTAACGTATTAATAAGCTAAATTTATGTTCAGCGTGGGAGTTGCAGCGTATGGCAACCCTCACCATTCTCAAAGATTTTTCTGCAATCATCTTATTAATAATATTATAAATGTGAAAGTATTAAAAAAATTAAAAATATTTTTATCATAATGATCTAATTAAAAATGTAGGCTTTTCGGATTTTTTCCTTTATCTATGCTATAAGACGTTGCTTCGTACCTTTCAAGATTCTGAGTTCACGCGGATGTATATATTATATACCCTGTAGGTTTTGATTCCCTTGCGAGTGTCGAAAATTTGCAGCATAAACGGCTGTATCTTTTTGATTGCGTTGTCTTAGAAGTTTGATTTTTTTACGGCTCCAAGGGACAGTAGACTTGAGTATTTGATATGAATTTCAGCTTAATACCTCCACGCATTCCTGAGAAAAAGAGTCTTGACAGACGGACAGACAGACAGACGGACAAAAAGTGATCCTATAAGGGTTCCGTTTTTTCCTTTTGAGGTACGGAACCCTAAAAATATAAATTACTAATACCCTTTTGACTCATCACATAGCCTATATAGGTATACTTTCCACTGCAGGACACAGACCTCCAATAGGCCCTCTCAAAGTCAGGCTTGTGCTAGTTCCCACGCATACGTCGTGCGGATTGAACTTTTCCGTCACCCTAAAGCTCATTCATGGTAAATTTCAAATGTAACTTCAGAACTACGCCAACATTGGCGTATTGGCCACATTGGTACGTTGGAGCCAACATCTGCAAGGCGAGGTTGCGGGTAAATGACCCAGCGACCTGGTTCCGATGCAACGATCGATTCTTTTCGCTATTTACCTTCCGAGAAACGTATTGATTCGCAAATTTGAATTTAGGTTAGTTTTTGTATTTGATTTGGGTTAGAAAGCGGCGGTGGTTGCGATTCGGCCATTTGCAATCACGACATGGCTGTCGAAAATTTATTCACTCAATTTGGGTTCGTGAAAAATTTACGACGTTAACTTAAATGTAAAATTGCAGAGTGGAAAAGTTGCGAATTGGGCAACCATACAAAGGGTTCTGTGTTTCAAAGGGGTCTGAGTGTTTAATATGTAAATATTTATTTAAGTATTTAGGATGTTTATCCGTTGCCTAGTAGCCATAATACCTTACTTCGGGACTAGGTCAATCGTTGTTAAGAGTCCCTAATGAGATGCGGTCGAAAAATCACCGCGATAACTCCCGAGAAATATAAGTTATGTATGATTGATAATCCGGAAAGTTAGATGATTTGTAAAATACCAGCCATAATTTAGCACTGACCAATCGCCGCCCGTTCCAAGCCCCTCCATTTCAAAGGCAACATGGTCTTAAAGCGTCTTGAGCTTCCATCTCGAAGCACTCGCGAGGGCCGGGTCATTAGGTCACGGTGTTGCTATGCGGGCCGCAGCCCGATAAACTGGGGTTTCTTCAAATTCAAATTCAAATCATTTATTCAGTAAATAAGTAGGCCGCAATGGGCACTTCTACACGTCATTTTTTAAACTACCAGCACTTTCGGAAAAACCATCATTACAAGAAGAATGCGCCGCAAGAAACTTGGCAGAAAGTCATTTTTTCATAATAATATAATTAGAAATATAAAAAATACTTTTGCTTTTTACAATTTACAATTGCTTTTATTTAACTCTACTTGAACTTAGAGTCGAACAAACTGATTCATATAATGTATAAAACTTCCGTGGTTTCATAGTTGACTAAAGATGAGCTCAGAGCAGATTTGCAGGTGGTGATAGATTGGTTTGTGTGATTTGTGTGTGTACTATTATATATTTTTTTCTCCTTCTTTCGACTGGGGCAAAGGAACTGGCTCATGCATACGTATGTATTATAACGTGTGGGCTCCACAGAAAACCAGCGTTGCTATACATTAAGTGTGGCAACACATGCTGATTGGTGTCCTGTCGTGTCACCACGTAATTAAGTTCTAATTGTTAGTTTTAGTGTTTAGTCTTATTACTGTACGGTGGTGCTACTGATGGAACCTAATAAATCTTTCTTCTTCTTACACTGTAGGGGTGGAGGAACTGCATGAACACACATTTCTTGCATAAGCGTAGCTATCATATGGTTGCGGGTGAGCGAAATAATTGTTTCAGTTGACCCATAGTTAAATGTTCGTCCACATTGCAGTTAACGTGGTCACGAGTAGACTGAAGTGTAGGTTGTCATGTTTGCTCTGTTGTAGAGCGAGTTCTTCGAACTACCCGCACTTGGTCATTTATAATTGTCCAAGTGCGGGGGTTGTCACAATTAAAAATGACCATGTGCGGGTTTACCCGAACTACATATTTACTAATAGTTCGAACTCGCACTGCAACAAAGCAAACAGTTGAAACGTGGAGGCAAATATTACTCGTTTTTTCAGCTGAATCATGTTCCGAATTGGAACCTTTTAATGATCAATTTCACAATAATATCCTTGATAAAAGTACGAGATGTCAACATGACGGGTACTTTTTAAAATATGTAAAGTTAAAAGAAAAAGAGTAATGACCGATATAATGGTCATTTGATATAATGCAATTTTCTCAGAAATTGTCAATTTTACAGAATTGTTATAAAATAAACCTTATTATAATAACTACCACACCAACTACCATATCAGTACAACAGTGGTTCGGGCTGTGCGTTGACTTTTGGTCAGTCAGCCAATTTAGGTACTAAAGCCGCATTCATTCATCCGTGTGTTGTGATGCTCTATGTCTCTCTCTACTTATAGCTTTGATGCGACACAGCACAAGCCGTGACAACACAAAATGTATGAAACCAATACCGTTCTGATGCATAACACAGCAACACAACACAAAACTACTGATAAATGTGAATTAGGCTTAATTTAGAGACAGAAGTATTCGAAACATAGTTCCACGTGTCAATGTCAATTGAATGTGACATTTGAGTACTAACTCAAGTATTTGACATGATTCAATTGACACTCTTGATTGCATTAACACGCTGAAGTGGCAATGGGCCGGCCATATAACCCGAAGAACCGATAACCGTTGGGGTAGACGAGTTCTTGAGTGGAGACCACGGATCGGCAAACGTAGCGTAGGACGTCCTCAGACTCGGTGGAGCGATGATCTTCGCAGGGCGGCTGGCAAGAGCTGGATGAGAGTGGCCGAGGATCGTGCTCAGTGGCGTGCCATGGGAGAGGCCTATGTCCAGCAGTGGACGAACATAGGCTGATGATGATGATGATGAATTGACACTCAAGCTTCTGGAAGTGACGTCGTATTTTGATACCACAATAAAAATACGCGACGAGAAGATTGAACATTGTCAGTCCTTGCTTGACAGGAAGTCGTCCGGAATATCGAATTTGGTTCATTACCGACCGATTGGCACAAAAATATCTGATGATTTGCATTGAAAATCATTCTTATTCACATTTCAGAATAGTGCAGAATCCGGTGGAATACTGGGTAGTCTGTCGCTTTTGGGCAATAGTTATTTGTGTCACAAGGGAGCAAAATGATGTATTTACGGCGAGGGCGTACATTGAATCCAGAATGTAGCGAAGGATTCTACGGTAGAATCCTGAGCGTAATGAGGGATTTAAGTGTTAACGCCCAAGATGAAAATAATTTTGCTCCCGAGTGGCTCACACAACTTTTCACACCGAGCATTAAGAAACTTGAAAAAAAAATATCTAAATATAATTAAAAAACAACCAGCATAGAAAATGGCGTGGCTTTACAATTATCAACTTCAAAAAATGGCATTTGCAATAAAACACTTAGAAAAGCCTTGAACAGAAAAGTTGCACTTTGCTCCCTCTCGACAGGGAGGAAAAGTTACTTTTCTGAAGGAGAGGTGTGAAATAGTTATTTGTGCAACAAGAGAGCAAAGTTGTTTTTTTGCGAGTGTTGATTTGAATCCCGAGTAAGCGAAGGATTCTATAATTGAATCACGAGCGTAAGCGAGTGATTCTAGGTTAGAATCCTGAGATCAGCAAGGGATTGAAATACACGAGATGCAAAAAAACTTTGGTCTCGTGTGACACATACAATTTTTCACCTCAGCAGCGAGAACATAATTTAAATGTAACATAAGAATAAAACCACATATATACCTACCTGTTTACAAAACAAACACATTTTTTTAAAAATAGAATCCGATTATTATCAAATATAATAATTACATTTAAAACCATAAAAAGAGTCCAGTAGCTACAATACAAATCGCATACTCATAACATGCAATCTTAACTTCTTGTACTAATGTCACACTTATTTTTATTACTGCAAAAAGCCTCATCTCGGGGTAATTGAACAGGTTGAACAATTAAACCTTTAAATATGATTTTTATTAAGATTTCTATTACATAAACATAAAAAGATTTGTTAAAAAATCATTCAATTTAACAAATAATAATTATACTGTAGAGGCAGTATACGGAATTCTTTTATAAAAAAAAAAACAAGAGAAGCGGCTTTCGTGCAACGAGGTTGCATACTTTATTAAAAGATCGGGAAAATTTACATTTTGGAAATATTTCGATATATTTTTAATACCAAAAATTTAATTTAACTTTGTAATCGACAAATTTGATCCTATCTCTTGCTTTTTTCGAGTTGAAGTGAAATGACAGATCAAAGTAAAGTTCAAATATTTGGAATTCAGTGAGTAGACCCAACACTGTAATCAGCATTTAAAAAAATATTTAAAAAGTTACTGTCTCACGGAGTGAGCAAAATGCGATTTTGCTCACTGATTTCTCATAGCAAAACCTGCCTGTTTGAGGTGCTAAGGTGAAAAGGTCTTTTTTGCCACTCTTCTCTGTCAAAATAACGTATTGAAACGCGTTCCAAGGCCGCTTGTATACGTCAGTTGTATACATGTAATTTTTTTACCGGATGGATGGTAGCTTCGAGTGCCGTTTTTAGGGTTCCGTAGTCAAATAGGCACCCTTATAGTTTCGCCATGTCTGTCCGTCTGTCTGTCTGTCTGTCTGCGGCTTTGCTCAGACCGTTAGTACGACAAAGCTGTAATTCGGCATGAATATACATATCAGTGACGCCGACAGTAGTAAAGTAAAAAAATTTAAGGCTACCTAGTACCTACCTACCTCCCATAGACGTAAAGTGGGAGTGATTTTTTTTTTCTCACTAACCCTATGGTGTGGGATATCGTTGGATAGGTCTTTTTAAACCATTGGGGAATGGTTCTTCTTGATTTTTCTATTCAGTGATCGGTTTGCGAAATATTCAACTTTAAAGTGCAAATTTTCATTAAAGTCGAGTCCTCCGCCCTCTAAAATCTAAACTGTTGAGTAGAAAGATTTGAAAAAAATCAGGGTGGTAGTAAGTACATCAAATTTACAAGGAAAATTATAACGGCTAAGATTGCTTGAGAATTAGTAGTAGATTAACAGTAAAGGTATATAAAATATACGTAAACTTGGAAGATTCCGCACACAATACGAAATCCTTAGAAAAATATTACCTGGTGTAGACCTATTTTGTACCTAATTATGTATAATATGCGTATTTTGTATCCACTTGTTTATACTATGGCAATAAAGAGTTAATAAAGAGTTATTATTATTATTACTACTTGTTTTTTTTATAATGGCCACCGAACCTTAACTTGGGCGTGTCCGAAACGCTCTTGGCCGGTTTTTTATTTACAGAAAACGGGCGATACATCTGGTAGCGTTTACACCAGTGATTCCCAAAGTGGTCCAGGTGGACCCCCAGGGGTCCACGGGAGACTTGCTGGGGTTCTACGTAGGCGTGAACAAAAAATGGGGATCCATAAGATGTTAATGGGGGTCCACGAAAATTTATCTGCTTTTGATAGTAAAGAGCCAAAATGTAAGCATAGTTTTTATAAGGGCCTACCTACCTACCTACATTGTTTTAAGTACCTAACTAAGCAGATAATATTTTAATAAGGCAAGCGACTGGACAGAACTCAGAAGCGACACAATTTTTATTTTTTGGCGACTTTAAGAATGTGGTAGAAATGTAGCAGCAGGGGGTCCACCGAAACCAGTAAAATTTTGAAAGTGGTCCACGAGAAAAATAAGTTTGGGAACTACTGGTTTACACCAACACACTGACATGGATGTCCGCCTTGTAACGCCGGGTTTTGCCAGTCGTGCTGAGGGGAGATGCAAAATTGAGTCGCCAGACAAGTGTCCGGTGCTACACACGGTCATTATTAGGGCTCGGAATTTTGCGTGCGACTATTGACAAGTTGTAGGGAGAGAGCATCGGTTTTTATCGATGTTATCGACAAACCGATATTTTCTTAAAATTAAATAAAACCTCAAACTTTACGTTGATACTCGTACGTACTTTTTTCAGCGGTCAATGATCTAAAAAGTTCAAAATATTGGAAAGTTGAATCCGTTCAAATTGCTTTGTTGGAATCACTATGATTACGAATACCTACCTTTATATTTTATTACTTGAGAAAAGATCCCTCTGAGACTACTTTAACGTTAGCTAGCTTGTTTGCCTACCCTTTGATAAAAAAGAGAAAATATTATATATACTCCTTCAGTTCTTACCATAGCCAATATAAAGTATTTTATAATAATAATATTCCAACCAAAAATATATTTACAATTATATATTAAAGTTACAACATAAATTAAAAAAACTCGATTTGTCGACAACATCGATAAAAAGCGGTGTTCTCTCCCTCCAATCTGTCAATAGCCTCACGCAAAATTCCGGGCCCTAGTCATTATGATCCAACTGCGAGTCCGGTAAAAAAATTGGTCTGTTGTACGGTGAAAACAACAGACGTATAAAAGTGGCCTAAAAGGGAGGCCTTTGCCCAACAGAAGACCTTTTCCGGCTGATGATGACGAAGGCTACATAGTATTATCGGATCTCGTTGTAATGAAATAAATAGACTGTAGGTAGTAAAGCAACCTTGTGCCTCAAATTAACGCTTTGAATGAGTGTTCATTTGACATTTATCTTAAAATAGCTGTAATCCTTGCCCATAAATGTCAGCTCAAGCAGTTGGAAAAAAGCTACGATTTTGCTACATAGTAGATACGTAATATTATTCAACATCTAGGTAGGTTCATAAAGTGCAATTTTTTTCGATTTCATTAGAACATCCGCCTGCGATAAAAACTATTAAACTGCGATAGAATTTAGAATAAATGCACTGCATTTACATACGAGTATATAGTTCAAAACGTTCAGTGTTCGTATCGTTTTATGTAAACATCACTAACTTTTTTTTATTTATTGAACAGACTTTCATACTCAGTAAATTAATTATAAATTTGATTCTATGCATCCCAAATTTTCATATTTTGATTTCATTATTATTACTCCTAAAAATATTTTTATTATTTTATATTTAATTATTTTTTGTCAAACTTTAAGCCTAAAATTGCTAAAAGTGGCTCCGAAGCGGTAACGTTTCGTGTGCTCTGCCTACCCCATCTGGGAAGTGATGTTTATGTTTGTGTTAATTAGAGGTATTTTAGATTGTGAAAATTCGGCACTTCGGAGTTTTTTTTAAATTCCAAATTGGAGATTATTAACAATTTATTTATTTTCTGTTAAGTACGTGTTATCGTTTGAAAATTCGTTCATTAGTGTTAAACTTTTGAATGGTTTAGTGAAATATATTTAACTAGCCGTTGCCCGTGACTCCTTCCGCGTAGGATTCGGTTATCGCTATCTTATGTCCTTCCGCGGGACTCAAAAGTCAAAGTCAAAGTCAAAATATCTTTATTCAATTTAGGCCAAAACAAGCACATTGCAAAAAAAGTACCACCGGTTCGGAAAAAACCTCTGTTGAGAACAATGCGGCAAGAAACCGCAAACTATCTCAAATTCAAATTCAAAATTTCATCTAAAGCGGTTCTGCGGTTTAGACGGTGATGATGACGAAGTAACAAACAAACAAACAAACTTTCGCATTTATAATATTAGTGAGATGTAACACAATTGATAATTTCCCTCTGTTCTATTTATAATAATATGTCAAGACATGTTCAAATCTAAATCTACATTGTACACTCTATTTACATTAGTTTTTATCAGACTTTAATGATAGCCGCTTGAATACCTAATTAACCTAACCTTACCAGTAAAAAGTTGGAAAACCCCCGACTTTGTCACTTCAAAGGTCAATATCTCAAAAACAGCTAAGCCGATTTTAATTAAACATGTCTAAGAACAATCGCTAGAAAACGTGATTAGAAAAATCGCATTCTTATCGGTCGACCCGTTTAAGAGCTAGTGCCACAGACAGAAACACAGACACACATAGCGGTCAAACTTATAACACCCCTCTTTTTGCGTCGGGGGTTAAAAATAAATAAATAAAATCTGTCTGAATTAAAAAAAATATATGAGTACTTATTATTGTCAATAAACTGTAACAAACCTACTGTGTTGGATCGAAATAATTAATTCAATGATTAGTCTCTGAATTATGTAAGATAACAATGCATGCACAATGCATACCACTTCCAACCGAAGCAACTGGAGGTCTTCGGAGGAGGCAAATGTCCAACGGTAGACGTCCTACGGCTGTTATGATAAAAATGATAAAAATAACCGAGCGTTTGCCGAGCAAAATGAATGGTCCAGTCTCCCTGGGTCTATGTTAATCTCCTGCGTGGGTTTTGGCAGAACACAACTCCATGTAATTCCCACTTTCTTGTTAATCCTGTCGGGAAATAAATTATCACAATACACTATTAGGGATTTGCTTACTGTGTCACTATACGGGTTGTTAATATTACATGGTTCCGGTTTTAGGAGAAGGAGGATTATTTTTAACCCCCGACGCAAGAAGAGGGGTGTTATAAGTTTGACCGCTATTTGTGTCTGTCTGTCTGTGTGCCTTTCTGTGGCACCGTAGCTCTTAAACGGGTGGACCGATTTGAAGGAGGTTTTTAATTTGATATCTGGTTTTCTAGCGATGGTTCTTAGACAAAATCGGTTCAGCCGTTTTTGAGATATTGACTTTTGACTTTGTTCAAAAAGGTTAGGCTGCAGGGCAAACCCTTAACCCTCGAGTAGTGGGTGTTTAATATCTAAGTTTTTAAGTAGGTACGTATCTATCTGGTTAATAATGTTAATCCGTTGTAATACCAATATTCGTAAGACAAGCTTTGCCTCCTTTGGGACTGACAGTCAGATCTAATTGTTTTCCGCAAGCGAAGTCGCAAGTAAAGGCAAGTCATAATACTTTTGCTGGCTAAAACGTGCCTACTCAAGGTCCGCAAACACGGGCCGGTTGAGCACCAGTTCAGTGTTCGCCCTCCACAAGTGACTGTCACGTGACACACTAAGAAGTCACTCAACCCGTAACTTATCCCCGAAGTCTGCGAAGTCCTCAACACGTGACCCAGAACGGCGAGATATTACACGTGCTTTCTTTGAGATGACATTATTTGCACCTTCTCCAATAGGGGATGACGTTATTTATACTTTGTGAATGGAATCAATGACATTATTTTTATAACTGTGTTTAATTAAGTAACCCTCGATGCAAAATAAATTTTTGACTTGACCGTACTTTTTGTTGACTGTACATTTGCATACCAAATTTCAAGTAGATGCCATTAACCGTTGAAGAACCTATCCTAGCCGGACTACAGGATGTCACTACCAGATTATTGTATTGTCACGCAATTTACATAAGTATACTAAATTTCAAGTCAATCCAACTACCGGATGTTGGTCGAATTTAACTTGCAAGATTTGATTACAGACAGACAGACAACGGGACAGGTGATACTAAAAAGCTTGTAATAAGTATGCTGTTATTAAGCAGTGTTTCCACCAATAACGTGCGTGGATGTGTTTGGAAACGCGGGAAAATTATGTAATACAGTCCTGTTTAAGTTCGATAGAATCTTGAATGTAGTTATATCAAATGAAACTGTAATAATTATACTGAAATATTATATTGAAGATAGAAATATACAGAATAAGTGACTTAAATAACAATGTGTTACTATGACGTCGAAATTAGAAAATTAAAAGTAAAACATTGTCTTTGACATATTCCGGGCCCAAATGTAAAAACCCCATTCACATTTAACTTAACTATAGCCAACTACACCTTTACTAAATTAAACATAATGTATATAAAACCGCATGAAGCTAGTGGGAACATACATAACAAACTAAAAAAACCTTATTCTATTGGTAAAATAACAATTTTAGATACTGCACGAGAATGCAGTTTGCCATCGGAAGTCTGCACCTCAACTACCCTCACAATATCGTCATTGCCGCTATGGATTTTTACTATTCTACCCATGGGCCAGTGAAGAGGAGGGGTGTTAGAATTAACTAAGAGTACTAATAAACCTTCCTTGAGATTGGGCAATATTTTTTGCCATTTGGTACGTTGATTAAGCGATGAAAGATAGTCTCTAGACCACGCTTTCCAGAAATGTTGCCTAGTTTGCTCACAATATCTCCAAGACGTAGTCTATTAGCTGGGATTTCAGTCAAATCAGATTGAGGAATTGAAGTCAAAGGACAGCCTATAAGAAAATTGTTGTAGGTTTCATTATACATGGAATCTAAACCTTATTGTAATCCTGGCCGACTCCATGTTCTTGCTGTTTTTATACAGATTTGTATTGACATTGATTTTGATTGTCATTCTCTCTTGTTTTTCTTGTGTTGTGATTGAATAAACTCTGCTTATATATTTTACTTAAATATGTGTTTAAATCCAGTTCTACAATAAAAATGTCCTGGAGTTAGACACGAAAAGTTCGTAATATCTTGATTAGAAATTGAAAGCAATGGGCGTGAATTTAAAATACCTTCTATTTCAATCATTATGCTATTGAATTGCTCATAAGTCAAAATTTTTGCTGTCGTCATTCTTTTTAGATGAAATTTAGCTGATTTGACAGCTGCTTCCCAGAGGCCACCATGGTTGGGACTGTATGCTGGTATAAAATGAAAATTTATTTGTCTTTGAATCATAAAGTTGTGGACGAGATTTTGAAAATCTTTGCTATTATGTAATTTATAAAGTTCTTTGAATTGATTATTAGCACCTTTAAACGTTGACGCATTATCGCAATAAATATGAGATGGTATTCCTCTACGAGATATGAATCTTTTGAATGCAGCTATAAATGATTCAGTAGACAAATCTGATACAACCTCTATATGGATAGCTTTAGTAATAAAGCAAACAAATATTGCAACATATCCTTTAGTAACAACGCTATTCCGTTTAGAAGATTGCTTGATATCGAAAGGACCACAATAGTCAATGCCAGTCCTTTCAAATGGACGCGCAGGATTAACACGATCACTAGGCAAAGAACCCATAAGTTGTTTTGAGGTTTCAGCCTTATGCCTACAACAAACAACACATTTGTGTATCACAGTTTTGATCTCTCTGACAGCATTTATAATATAATATTTTTGCTGTAAGTTACTTAAGACCATTTTTAAACCAGCATGCATTAAAGCCAAATGTTCTTGTTTAATGACAAGTGTAGTTATATGGCAATGCTTTGGTAAAATAATTGGAAATTTCTTAGAAAAAGTTATATCAGCGTTGCTTAATCTGCCACCCACACGAAGGATACCAATGGAATCAATAAATGGATGAAGAGATTTTAAGCAAGATTTCAAAGTATTGTTTTTTTTTATTAATTTTAAGTCTTCTGAAAAATAATGGAACTGGATACCCTTTACTATAGCATTAAATGCTGTCTTAAACTCTTTTAAAGAAATTTCTCCCTTTTCAATTACATTTCCTTTGCTTCTATTTATAAAACGTAACATATAGGACATGACCCGTATAGTCTTAAAAAGACAGGAATAGTTTTCAAAAATGGAACAGATAGACTCATTATTCGTAGTTGTATGACACAAATTCTGAAGAGAAACATTGCAGACCGGCAAAGGTATTTCCACCTCAGACAAATAAAAATTATAGTCCGAACATTCGAATAAATAATCAGGTCCATGCTCCCATAGTGTGTTATTTACAATTTCGAGAGGATCGGCCCCCCTTGAAATTATATCAGCAGGATTTAAAGTACTAGGTGTGAAGTGCCACTGCATGGTTTTTGTTAAAGTATTAATAGCTTGAACACGATTGCCTATATAAGCAGGGACCTTTACAGGTGATGTTGCCATCCAGGCAAGTACAATTTTTGAGTCGCAAAAAAGATGCACATTATGAATATCAATGATAGCTGACACGTGTGAAACCAGCTTAGCTAAAATAAGTGCGCCATTTAATTCCAACTTAGGAATTGTCAGTTTTGAATCAATTCCAGCCAGTCTAGACTTGGAACAAAGCAGGTGAACGTGATAACGACCTTCAACCTTAACTTTTATGTAAATACAGCAGCCGTAGCCTGTAACGGATGCATCACAATACCCAATAAGCTGAATGTCCTCAGCTTCCGCTAATTGAACATATCGTGGTATTCTTATCATTGGCATATTTATTAAATTTGTATAAAATTCTTTCCAGATTTCAGCTAATGTCTCAGGTAAAGGTAAATCCCAATCTAAATTTTGTTTCCAAATCTCCTGCAGTATAATCTTTGCTTTCATAGTGACAGGACCTGCGAAACCCATAGGATCAAATAATCTGCTAATAGAACTTAAGACATTCCGTTTTGTGGCAAGTTGATTAGGGGTGGTTATTCCGCGACCGCTCAACTGGAATATATCATCTCGTGCATCATATGATAATCCCAAAATCTTAACCAACAGTTTATCCTGATCTAAATCCTTGCAGCTGAATCCTAGACTTTCCTGAGGGATATCTTTGAGCAATTGTGAACAATTTGAAACCCATTTATGAAGTTTAAAATTTGCATGTTTCATGATGGAATTAAGCTCATTTTTTAGCTGAATAACTCCTTGAAGAGTATTACTACCTGCCTGAATATCATCAACATAAGAAGTGTTTATAATGGCTGCACTTGCTAGTGGGTATTCTTTTTCATATTTTTGTGCTAAGTCAATAAGACATCTGGTGGCGAGAAACGACGAACTAGTTAAACCATACGTCACGGTTTGTAATTGCAAGACCTTCATTATTCCATCTTCACGCCATAAAATATTTTGAAGACATCTATGATCAGGATGAATTCGAATCATTCTATACATGTGACGAATGTCGCATTGGATAGTGTACTTATAAGTACGAAATAAAAGCAATATCTCAAAAAGAGACCTTTGAACTACAGGGCCTTTGCACATTAGATCGTTGATACTATACCCATTTTTAGTTTTAGCGCTGCCATCAAAGACGGTCCTAAGCTTGTTCGTTAGCCTATCAGGACGTAATATTGCATGGTGTGGCAAGAAATATAAAGGTTGATCCTTTGGATTACAGGTTTTTGGATCAATTATTTTTGCGTGACCTAGCTCTAGGTACTCGTGAATGAATTTTTTGTACAAATCTGTTCAAAGGTCTCTTTTTGAGATATTGCTTTTATTTCGTACTTATAAGTACACTATCCAATGCGACATTCGTCACATGTATAGAATGATTCGAATTCATCCTGATCATAGATGTCTTCAAAATATTTTATGGCGTGAAGATGGAATAATGAATGTCTTGCAATTACAAACCGTGACGTATGGTTTAACTAGTTCGTCGTTTCTCGCCACCAGATGTCTTATTGACTTAGCACAAAAATATGAAAAAGAATACCCACTAGCAAGTGCAGCCATTATAAACACTTCTTATGTTGATGATATTCAGGCAGGTAGTAATACTCTTCAAGGAGTTATTCAGCTAAAAAATGAGCTTAATTCCATCATGAAACATGCAAATTTTAAACTTCATAAATGGGTTTCAAATTGTTCAGAATTGCTCAAAGATATCCCTCAGGAAAGTCTAGGATTCAGCTGCAAGGATTTAGATCAGGATAAATTGTTGGTTAAGATTTTGGGATTATCATATGATGCACGAGATGATGTATTCCAGTTGAGCGGTCGCGGAATAACCACCCCTAATCAAGTTGCCACAAAACGGAATGTCTTAAGTTCTATTAGCAGATTATTTGATCCTATGGGTTTCGCAGGTCCTGTCACTATGAAAGCAAAGATTATACTGCAGGACATTTGGAAACAAAATTTAGATTGGGATTTACCTTTACCTGAGACATTAGCTGAAATCTGGAAAGAATTTTATACAAATTTAATAAATATGCCAATGATAAGAATACCACGATATGTTCAATTAGCGGAAGCTGAGGACATTCAGCTTATTGGGTATTGTGATGCATCCGTTACAGGCTACGGCTGCTGTATTTACATAAAAGTTAAGGTTGAAGGTCGATATCACGTTCACCTGCTTTGCTCCAAGTCTAGACTGGCTGGAATTGATTCAAAACTGACAATTCCTAAGTTGGAATTAAATGGCGCACTTATTTTAGCTAAGCTGGTTTCACACGTGGCAGCTGTCATTGATATTCATAATGTGCATCTTTTTTGCGACTCAAAAATTGTACTTGCCTGGATGGCAACATTACCTGTAAAGGTCCCTGCTTATATAGGCAATCGTGTTCAAGCTATTAATACTTTAACAAAAACCATGCAGTGGCACTTCACACCTAGTACTTTAAATCCTGCTGATATAATTTCAAGGGGGCCGATCCTCTCGAAATTGTAAATAACACACTATGGGAGCATGGACCTGATTATTTATTCGAATGTTCGGACTATAATTTTTATTTGTCTGAGGTGGAAATACCTTTGCCGGTCTGCAATGTTTCTCTTCAGAATTTGTGTCATACAACTACGAATAATGAGTCTATCTGTTCCATTTTTGAAAACTATTCCTGTCTTTTTAAGACTATACGGGTCATGTCCTATATGTTACGTTTTATAAATAGAAGCAAAGGAAATGTAATTGAAAGGGGAGAAATTTCTTTAAAAGAGTTTAAGACAGCATTTAATGCTATAGTAAAGGTATCCAGTTCCATTTTTTTCAGAAGACTTAAAATTAATTAAAAAAAACAATACTTTGAAATCTTGCTTAAAATCTCTTCATCCATTTATTGATTCCATTGGTATCCTTCGTGTGGGTGGCAGATTAAGCAACGCTGATATAACTTTTCTAAGAAATTTCCAATTATTTACCAAAGCATTGCCATATAACTACACTTGTCATTAAACAAGAACATTTGGCTTTAATGCATGCTGGTTTAAAAATGGTCTTAAGTAACTTACAACAAAAATATTATATTATAAATGCTGTCAGAGAGATCAAAACTGTGATACACAAATGTGTTGTTTGTTGTAGGCATAAGGCTGAAACCTCAAAACAACTTATGGGTTCTTTGCCTAGTGATCGTGTTAATCCTGAGCGTCCATTTGAAAGGACTGGCATTGACTATTGTGGTCCTTTTGATATCAAGCAATCTTCTAAACGGAATAGCGTTGTTACTAAGGGATATGTTGCAATATTTGTTTGCTTTATTACTAAAGCTATCCATATAGAGGTTGTATCAGATTTGTCTACTGAATCATTTATAGCTGCATTCAAAAGATTCATATTATTCATAAAATTAAAAGTAAAATATTTGTCTTTGACATATTCCGGGCCCAAAAGTAAAAACCCCATTCATATTTAACTTAACTATAGCCAACTACACCTTTACTAAATTAAACATAATGTATATAAAACCGCATGAAGCTAGTGGGAACATAAATAACAAACTAAAAAAACCTTATTCTATTGGTAAAATAACAATTTTAGATACTGCACGAGAATGCAGTTTGCCATCGGAAGTCTGCACCTCAACTACCCTCACAATATCGTCATTGCCGCTATGGATTTTTACTATTCTACCCATGGGCCAGTGAAGAGGAGGGGTGTTAGAATTAACTAAGAGTACTAATAAACCTTCCTTGAGATTGGGCAATATTTTTGCCATTTGGTACGTTGATTAAGCGATGAAAGATAGTCTCTAGACCACGCTTTCCAGAAATGTTGCCTAGTTTGCTCACAATATCTCCAAAGACGTAGTCTATTAGCTGGGATTTCAGTCAAATCAGATTGAGGAATTGAAGTCAAAGGACAGCCTATAAAGAAATGTCCTGGAGTTAGACACGAAAAGTTCGTAATATCTTGATTAGAAATTGAAAGCAATGGGCGTGAATTTAAAATACCTTCTATTTCAATCATTATGCTATTGAATTGCTCATAAGTCAAAATTTTTGCTGTCGTCATTCTTTTTAGATGAAATTTAGCTGATTTGACAGCTGCTTCCCAGAGGCCACCATGGTTGGGACTGTAGGCTGGTATAAAATGAAAATTTATTTTGTCTTGAATCATAAAGTTGTGGACGAGATTTTGAAATCTTTACTATTATGTAATTTATAAAGTTCTTTGAATTGATTATTAGCACCTTTAAACGTTGACGCATTATCGCAAAAATATGAGATGGTATTCCTCTACGAGATATGAATCTTTTGAATGCAGCTATAAATGATTCAGTAGACAAATCTGATACAACCTCTATATGGATAGCTTTAGTAATAAAAATGAATGTTCAATGTGTTCAAAGGAGCATAAAATTATACAAATGTCCTCAATTTATTGCTTTAAGCGCAAGAAAAAGGAATATGTATATAACTAATAACAATATGTGTAGAGTATGTTTAAACTCTCATGCGCTGCCGTGTAGGTACGAATTTAAGTGTTTCATTTGCGGTTCCAGCGCTCATAATACAATGATACACGTGGGGAATAAGCCCGACCTGACTGGATCTACAGCACCTGGACCAAAGGAAGGTGAACGTGAAAGCCAGGTAAAAAATCATCACACTATGCAAAACTACAGGTGAGTGCATATTACTACCTACCCGCAAAAGTAGTAGTAACCGATGCAAACAATAGAAAAATTGTCGTGCGGGCGCTCTTGGACTGCGGAAGTCAAACGTCTTTTTGTACTAAATCTTTGGCGAGTCGATTAGGGTTGCCGCAATTCGACTTACCTAAAAATATAGGCACATTAGGCAATAATTGCAAAAATAGTACAAAAAAAGGAATTAATGTGACTCTACAATCTCTGATTCAAAATGATTTTAAATTAACAACTACTTGTTCTATAATAGACACAATTACATCCAAATTACCCCAAAAACAAATAGATTTATCTAGCTTTATTATCCAAAGAATATTTCTTTGGCTGATAAATGACTTCCACATTCCAGGGGAAATATCGCTACTCCTTGCCAGTGACGTATTTTTCAAAATTATACAGGATGGAAAAATAGAAGGTGGACCTACGGATCCCATATTGCTAAATACTCAACTTGGATATATTATTTCGTCTACCGGTTATACAACTGTCAACACTGTTACAATGCACACAGCACTTACTCCTGATCTTGATCAATGCGTAACCAAATTTGGGAAGCTGAAAAAGTTCCCGATTTATTTCATGAATCTTTTACAGAACATGAATACAGCGAAAAAGTATTTAAAGAATCAGTTTCAATAGAAAATAATACATACGAGGTCAAGATCCCATTGAAAGTAGACTTACAGGATATAAATCCTTCCAATTCGTACGCTATTTCCTTACAAAGATTATATAGTATAGAAAAACGATTTCAGCAAAGATCCAGTTTACCATGATTTGTACAAAAATTCATTCACGAGTACCTAGAGCTAGGTCACGCAAAAAATAATTGATCCAAAAACCTGTAATCCAAAGGATCAACCTTTATATTTCTTGCCACACCATGCAATATTACGTCCTGATAGGCTAACGAACAAGCTTAGGACCGTCTTTGATGGCAGCGCTAAAACTAAAAATGGGTATAGTATCAACGATCTAATGTGCAAAGGCCCTGTAGTTCAAAGGTCTCTTTTTGAGATATTGCTTTTATTTCGTACTTATAAGTACACTATCCAATGCGACATTCGTCACATGTATAGAATGATTCGAATTCATCCTGATCATAGATGTCTTCAAAAATTTTATGGGTGAAGATGGAATAATGAAGGTCTTGCAATTACAAACCGTGACGTATGGTTTAACTAGTTCGTCGTTTCTCGCCACCAGATGTCTTATTGACTTAGCACAAAAATATGAAAAAGAATACCCACTAGCAAGTGCAGCCATATAAACACTTCTTATGTTGATGATATTCAGGCAGGTAGTAATACTCTTCAAGGAGTTATTCAGCTAAAAATGAGCTTAATTCCATCATGAAACATGCAAATTTTAAACTTCATAAATGGGTTTCAAATTGTTCACAATTGCTCAAGATATCCTCAGGAAAGTCTAGGATTCAGCTGCAAGGATTTAGATCAGGATAAATTGTTGGTTAAGATTTTGGGATTATCATATGATGCACGAGATGATGTATTCCAGTTGAGCGGTCGCGGAATAACCACCCCTAATCAACTTGCCACAAAACGGAATGTTTTAAGTTCTATTAGCAGATTATTTGATCCTATGGGTTTCGCAGGTCCTGTCACTATGAAAGCAAAGATTATACTGCAGGAGATTTGGAAACAAAATTTAGATTGGGATTTACCTTTACCTGAGACATTAGCTGAAATCTGGAAAGAATTTATACAAATTTAATAAATATGCCAATGATAAGAATACCACGATATGTTCAATTAGCGGAAGCTGAGGACATTCAGCTTATTGGGTATTGTGATGCATCCGTTACAGGCTACGGCTGCTGTATTTACATAAAAGTTAAGGTTGAAGTCGTTATCACTCACCTGCTTTGTTCAAGTCTAGACTGGCTGGAATTGATTCAAAACTGACAATTCCTAAGTTGGAATTAAATGGCGCACTTATTTTAGCTAAGCTGGTTCACACGTGTCAGCTATCATTGATATTCATAATGTGCATCTTTTTTGCGACTCAAAAATTGTACTTGCCTGGATGGCAACATCACCTGTAAAGGTCCCTGCTTATATAGGCAATCGTGTTCAAGCTATTAATACTTTAACAAAAACCATGCAGTGGCACTTCACACCTAGTACTTTAAATCCTGCTGATATAATTTCAAGGGGCCGATCCTCTCGAAATTGTAAATAACACACTATGGGAGCATGGACCTGATTATTTATTCGAATGTTCGGACTATAATTTTATTTGTCTGAGGTGGAAAACTTAAACATGGTGCCGAAACCGTACATTACGAACCAATAGTGCATTTTACATAATTTCAGGTGTCATGAAGTGATTTTATTCGTGACATTTAAAAAAAATCCCCGTTGGCTCAGCCATTTTCACTTTCTTTTGTATTCGATAGTGACAATTCATCATAAGTCTATCCTCGACTTCCGTGAGTGATTCTGAATCGGACTATTATAGTGCCCAATCTGAAGTGGAATATAATACTGCGTATTCAAGTTATCAATATGTCTGAAGCCGAGCGTAAAAGATGGATCGCGGCTAGAGGCCAGTGCAAAGCTTCTATAACACGTCTTGAGAATTATTTGAATACTGACAAAATATTCACAATTGAAGACCTAGGCGCACGTAAACACAATTTAAAGGAAACGTACGCAAAATACCAAGAAATTTCAGTAAGCTTACAGCTTCTAAGCGACGAAAACGACTGCGACGAAGGAGAAATTGAAGAGAGATACCTTCAATTAATTGCCCTGATCGAGTTAAAGAAAAAATCTCTTGCTCAAGACCCCGGAGTCAGCATTCCAGTTACTCATCAAGCACATCTTCCGCTGCTGGATGTACCTGTTTCGATGGCAAATATATTTCTAGCTACAAGCCTTTCTACGAAATGTTTACCGCTGTGGTCCATAACAATCTAGGGTTAAGTAACATTCAAAGACTGTGTTACTTGAAAAAATTCTTAAAAGGAGAACCGTTGCAACTTATTGATAGTTTGCCAATAATTGGTGAGTCATACGCATCCGCTATCGATTTACTTCAAAAAAGATATAATAACCCACCATTATTAGTCAATAGTCATGTCACAAGTTTACTGGATTTGCCAGCAATACAACGAGCACCGCCTCGGAATTAAGAAATTTTGTAGCCAGTGTAAGACAGCACATTACATCGCTTAAAAATTACAAACAACCTGTTGATGAGTGGAACTCATTGCTGACGTGCATTCTGTTACGAAAAGTAGACTCATTTACAGCAAGGTTGTTCCATTCTGACCGGGTTGCTACAGCCTTCGTAACCAATGATGAATTGTTAAGCTTTCTAGAGAAACGTGCTGCTGCTCTAGAAGCTAGTCCAATGAATACAAGTTTGAAAATGGTGTTAAATTCGCTACAAACGTAAGTTTTTCATACAATGATTACAGTAAAAATGAATGTTCAATGTGTTCAAAGGAGCATAAATTATACAAATGTCCTCAATTTATTGCTTTAAGCGCAGAAAAAGGAATATGATAACTAATAACAATATGTGTAGAGTATGTTTAAACTCTCATGCGCTGCCGTGTAGGTACGAATTTAAGTGTTTCATTGCGGTTCCAGCGCTCATAATACAATGATACACGTGGGAATAAGCCCGACCTGACTGGATCTACAGCACCTGGACCAAAGGAAGGTGAACGTGAAAGCCAGGTAAAAAATCATCACACTATGCAAACTACAGGTGAGTGCATATTACTACCCTACCGCAAAAGTAGTAGTAACCGATGCAAACAATAGAAAAATTGTCGTGCGGGCGCTCTTGGACTGCGGAAGTCAAACGTCTTTTTGTACTAAATCTTTGGCGAGTCGATTAGGGTTGCCGCAATTCGACTTACCTAAAAATATAGGCACATTAGCAATAATTGCAAAAATAGTACAAAAAAAGGAATTAATGTGACTCTACAATCTCTGATTCAAAATGATTTTAAATTAACAACTACTTGTTCTATAATAGACACAATTACATCCAAATTACCCAAAAACAAATAGATTTATCTAGCTTTATTATTCCAAAGAATATTTCTTTGGCTGATAATGACTTCCACATTCCAGGGGAAATATCGCTACTCCTTGCCAGTGACGTATTTTTCAAAATTATACAGGATGGAAAATAGAAGGTGGACCTACGGATCCCATATTGCTAAATACTCAACTTGGATATATTATTTCGTCTACCGGTTATACAACTGTCAACACTGTTACAATGCACACAGCACTTACTCCTGATCTTGATCAATGCGTAACAAATTTTGGGAAGCTGAAAAAGTTCCCGATTTATTTCATGAATCTTTTACAGAACATGAATACAGCGAAAAAGTATTTAAAGAATCAGTTTCAATAGAAAATAATACATACGAGGTCAAGATCCCATTGAAAGTAGACTTACAGGATATAAATCCTTCCAATTCGTACGCTATTTCCTTACAAAGATTATATAGTATAGAAAAACGATTCAGCAAAGATCCAGTTTACCATGATTTGTACAAAAAATTCATTCACGAGTACCTAGAGCTAGGTCACGCAAAAATAATTGATCCAAAAACCTGTAATCCAAAGGATCAACCTTTATATTTCTTGCCACACCATGCAATATTACGTCCTGATAGGCTAACGAACAAGCTTAGGACCGTCTTTGATGGCAGCGCTAAAACTAAAAATGGTATAGTATCAACGATCTAATGTGCAAAGGCCCTGTAGTTCAAAGGTCTCTTTTTGAGATATTGCTTTTATTTCGTACTTATAAGTACACTATCCAATGCGACATTCGTCACATGTATAGAATGATTCGAATTCATCCTGATCATAGATGTCTTCAAAATATTTTATGGCGTGAAGATGGAATAATGAAGGTCTTGCAATTACAAACCGTGACGTATGGTTTAACTAGTTCGTCGTTTCTCGCCACCAGATGTCTTATTGACTTAGCAAAAAATATGAAAAAGAATACCCACTAGCAAGTGCAGCCATTATAAACACTTCTTATGTTGATGATATTCAGGCAGGTAGTAATACTCTTCAAGGAGTTATTCAGCTAAAAAATGAGCTTAATTCCATCATGAAACATGCAAATTTTAAACTTCATAAATGGGTTTCAAATTGTTCACAATTGCTCAAAGATATCCCTCAGGAAAGTCTAGGATTCAGCTGCAAGGATTTAGATCAGGATAAATTGTTGGTTAAGATTTTGGGATTATCATATGATGCACGAGATGATGTATTCCAGTGAGCGGTCGCGGAATAACCACCCTAATCAACTTGCCACAAAACGGAATGTCTTAAGTGTCTATTAGCAGATTATTTGATATCCTATGGGTTTCGCAGGTCCTGTCACTATGAAAGCAAAGATATACTGCAGGAGATTTGGAAACAAAATTTAGATTGGGATTTACCTTTACCTGAGACATTAGCTGAAATCTGGAAAGAAATTTATACAAATTTAATAAATATGCCAATGATAAGAATACCACGATATGTTCATTTAGCGGAAGCTGAGGACATTCAGCTTATTGGGTATTGTGATGCATCCGTTACAGGCTACGGCTGCTGTATTTACATAAAAAGTTAAGGTTGAAGGTCGTTATCACGTTTCACCTGCTTTGTTCCAAGTCTAGACTGGCTGGAATTGATTCAAAATGACAATTCCTAAGTTGGATTAAATGGCGCACTTATTTTTAGCTAAGCTGGTTCACACGTGTCAGCTATCATTGATATTCTAATGTGCATCTTTTTTGCGACTCAAAAATTGTACTTGCCTGGATTGGCAACACACCTGTAAAGGTCCCTGCTTTATATAGGCAATCGTGTTCAAGCTATTAATACTTTA
>NC_133484.1:1463272-1466553 GCF_025370935.1 Choristoneura fumiferana
TATTCCCTTTTTATGTAAATTCACAATGAATTGTAGAAAACAGTCAATAATGTTTCTGGTGCTGTGCATTTGCACTTACACTTTTCGATAAAGAAAAAAAATACCATTATTTGTGGAATTTTAACGTACCTACTTCAAAAAGAGACAGATATCATGATCGATTGTTTGGATACGTAAAGATACGAAATTATGTAATACGCTGTCATATACAGTGATTTGACAGTCCAAACTAACGATTATTATACTTGCCAGTGCTACGAGACATATACACTACGTTAAATTGATACTAAAGCGGCCCAAAGCGAATCTACCTTCATATTCACATCTGATATATGTACTACCAACGGGCCTTTTAAGATTTGTTTTTTCTCTGTCACCGGGTACCGTATGAATTAATGCGTAGGAAGTCGGGGCAAAAACTCCAATTGCTATCGGTAGTTTAGGGCTAATGGAAAGAACAAAAAGCTTTTTGAAAGCGTGCCGGAGGACGGCGTGCGAACGGAGTGCGCCTAAACATGTGTGACCCTTCGTGACCCCTCTAGTACGTTTACGAGTGCCAATAGCGAAGGCAGTTTATATTTTAGGGTATTAATTCAAAGAATTTTTCTTATAAAGTCCTGGATAACAACAATTAGAAAACTTTTTTCTTTTAAATTTCCTGGACATAGACACGCGTGGCTGAACCAACGCGATGCCCTTACATTTCGGTCTGTTTACTCGTGGCCGAAACGTCAAGGTAATGTTAGTGATGAAGCCCCGAGTGGGTTAGGTTAGGAATTATGAGTGAAAATAGCAAAAGTTTAAAATATTACGTGAATTCTTACGTCACTTTTTGATCACATTTAAGTGCGTGTTTAAATAGTGCGATTTTTATGATATTATTATCTGTTTAGCTACTTTGAGTAATTTTACCATAACTAGACAACATCGAAAAAAAAAAAAAAAAAGATAAGCTAGGGCCGGGGATCGAACCCGATCCTACCTCATCATTCCGCGATGCGTGCCCAAATTGCTATGTACACCAACGTCAAATGAAGGCCCTTTTTCGTCAGCTACGTAAGTTCAATGGCCGATGGAAGCCATCAGTCAAATATATCCAGTAACTCAACTACATTCTAGGCTCTTTCATTTCCATATTTGGACTGTAGCCATTTTCACGACGTATTACGAATACGGGACGTCAATCTAGTCCAGCCGTACATTATTTCGATTGGGAGTCTGTGTAAGTATTTCAGTACACAGAAAAATATTCGTAACTAATATTTCTTAGTCATGTTTCGTGACCACGACCGTTGCAATGTGGTCGAAACGTCAAAGTAATTTTGGAAGCAAATACCTTGTGATTAAGTCCTGAGAAATATTAATTCTGAGTGAATCGCGAAAGTTTAAAACATTATACTTACAAATTACTTTTAAATTGATCAGGAATATTTTAGCAGATAGTTGGGTTAGTTTGATTGAACCTTCTAAAGTTTTGTCATTGAAATTTACATATACTCGAGTCATGAATTAGGCGAACCAACTTGACAGTTCATTACACCCTATGTTGCCACAGTTTCACCAGTGCTGTAATATCGATATAAAAGAAACTTCAATAAATAAATAAAATTTATTTGAAAGATTTGGAAAAAAAATGTTGAACATCGGCAAGGACGCCATCCGTCATTTTGTTTTATTGATATTTGATATAGGTCAATCGACTTAACTGCCATCGGTTTGCTCGGATTTATTTCCGTTATTATGAAATTTTCGTTACGTTTTTGATTTATTTTAATTTTTTGTTATCCTTTTTGTCGTTTTTAGGCTTAAAGCTGTGAAAATAAAGTTCAAAAACGATAAACATTTCCATTCCGCGCCTACACTAGACAGACATATTCATTCTCATGCCTATTATTTTTTTCTATGTCTGGTGTCTGGTATTCAGTTGTCAATCTAGTTTGCCTAATTCTGGACTCCAGTATAGATATAACTAGTTCTAACTATAATACCTACCTAAGTGAAAGTCTCGACCACTCTTACGCAATAGTGAGTAACTTACCACTATACAACTCGATTTTGTAAATACTTACAAAATAATTCCATCTAGACTTAAGCCATATGTCAATTTCATCACGATATGTTGACATTTTTTAATGAGAAAACATTAAACTCGTTAAGTCCCGTACCGTCTCACAGTCGCCCTCCGATATTCAAACATTCAATACTCTATAAAACTTTAATCAGAGCGAGTAAATAAAACAATAGTGTAAAGTTTATGGCTTACGTACTCCACTAAAGCACTCTCGCTCGAGGCGTATCTGTAATTCCCATCTCGTGGTACAAAGCTGTGCTGATTACAGCGCCGCGGGCACAGCCTGCCGTCTGCACGAGGCCTGTGTCCCTGCCTTTTATGAAATCGATCCAAGCGCGTGAAAAACTGTGCGTGCACTAAGATGCTTTTCAATGGTAACACGTTTTTGTTAAATTACATTTTTAATACTAACTTTTTTTTACTGTATACTTGTCATCTATTTAAACTACACTTCCGTTCCGTACCAAATTTCAAGTCGATGCTATGAACCATTGAGAAGTCCGCGGAGATGATCCTGGCATCAGGATGTCATTAGCAGCTTATTGTCTTTCAAACTTCAAGTCGATCCGACCACTGGAAGTAGATTAACTTGCAAGATTTGATCCGTACATACCTACATACATACGTACATTGCAAGTTAAATAAAAGCTTGTAAAAAGCTTGTACGCTTACGTGCACGTTTTAGAAATTGGGACATTGGCCTTTTTTTGTAATCGATCCTAACGCGTGAATAACTGTGCTTGCAGCTAGTTGCTTTTAATCCAAGTATGTTTACGTTTTGAAATTGGGACATTGGTGACTTTGGTCTTCTTTGCAATCAATCCTAGAGCATGTTAAATTATGCAGTAAGATGCTTCTCGATGGTAAAAAGGTTAAATACGTTTTTAGTATTAGTGTAGGTACGTTTTTGAATGTGGGCCATTGGTGACTTGGGCCTTCTTTTCAGTGTGTATAACTGTGCTTGCAGTAAGATGCCTTTTTAATCGACGCCAAAAAAGGAGCAGGATATCAACTCGGTTTGTTTTTAATATTATTTTTATTCAATGGTAAAGATCTGGTAGCATGGTAAACGGTTGTTTTGCTCTGAAGATGAGCTCCGGTTGACTTCTTAACGAGCCAGTGTGGTGTGGTGGTGGTGATAGATGGGTTTGTGTGATTTCTGTGGGTTCTTACAGTGTGGAGGTGGAATAACTGCATGAACACACATTTT
>NC_133484.1:1468909-1503879 GCF_025370935.1 Choristoneura fumiferana
ATACAAGTCAGAAACAACCAGAAACCAGAAGCAATAAGAGGTTGCATGAAAAAAAATTTTTTGCAACTCACACGTAGCTGTTTTCCACGACTTGGCCTCACTAATTCGCGGAGGAGCAAGACAGATATTCCATTTTTTTATTTTTATTTTTCAATAAGAGGTTTTAGAAACGAAGTTAAAAACTCCGAAGTTCAGAACTACATCAGAACTGCGTAAGAACTGCACACTCCGATTGCCTAAAATGGCAGTCCTCTGACAGTCGGGTGCAGTGCTGATGCAGTTTGCACTAAACTGCGCAATAACTCCCATTTTGCAGCCGGATTCCAGTTGGAGTGCATGTTTTGACAATAATTTACTAGTGCAACCAAATGCGACCATCTTTTTTATTAAAATAATTTATGTTAAAATAACTTGGCTGAATGCAAGATATTAACCTTTGCCTGCAATTAAATGAGAAAATTGAAACTGTTGTGTCACTATCAGAAAATGTCAGTGAATCTGCCAAAGGGATCAAGCAAGGCTACTACGAAACTTGAAACTCGAAGTTCGTGTCGTGCGGTCCCTCTGACACTTATACTATTTAATACAGAGCGAGAGGGACGGTACGTACGACTTCGAGTTTGTAGTAGCCGCAAGGTTCGCCGCATGTTCGCGTGAGTAGTATAGGTTATACAACGTGCCTACAATTTGTACCTATGGCAGTCGCGGTAGAATCTGGACGAAGCCGTCCGCTCCGTGAGCGCCAACCAGCTTGCGGTCGTAGTACGAATGTGAAATCCGCTCTCAGCGGGCTACTACGAAACTCGAAGTTCGTGGGGCGGTCCCTCTGATACTTATACTATTTACAGTGGCGTAGCTACCAAGGGGCTAGGCGGCGCAGTGCCCGGGGCCCTCAAGCTCAGGGAGCCTCGAAAATTCTGCTTTATGCTGATGATAAAGTTGCTTAGAAAGTATTTGTATATATAATGATTTTACTTCAAAAAACCTTACCAGTTTGATAGCAGTGGGCCCATTTTTTTATTTGTCCCAGGCCCTAGGTTACCTAGCTACGCCCACTGACTATTTAGTACGAGAGCGAGAGGGACCGCACGAACGAACTTCGAGTTTTGAGTTCGTAGTAGCCTGCTGACTCGGCCCGACTCCGGCCGGTCGATTAGTGTGTGGTAGGTACTTACCGTTAGGTACTCTAATTGCTTCTCATAGTGCTCTGAGTTCACTTATGCGTTTCCTCTTTCGCTTAACTTTTTTTAATACTGCGATTACCCATATTATTTGCTCTCAAAAGTAGTACTAGCGCGTTAGAAAAATGTGCCACAGGTCCGTCGTCGACTACGTACACGCGATGTACTGGCGACTGGGCAATACTTCGCGCGGCCCGCGCCTTAGAACCGTTTATTTGCCAAGACGAAATAAATTGGTATGATTGATGTACTACCTATTGAAAATCTATGAAGCATAAATCTAAATCTACTAAAAAAACTATTTAATAAAGCAATTTTGTGGTTGATATTCATAATATTTTCATAATATATTGGTTTAACTGTAAATGAAGGCTCTTTTTTTCAAAAAATAATCTATCGAGGTTTTGTCAGCAATCGTGTTTTTGATGAAGTCAAAACTAGCTAATAGACTGAAATACACATATAAAAAAATTGCAGTTGTTAAGTATTGTTGTAAGTATATTTTAAATATTTTCTAACTAAATTGTAGTTTTCATTAGGTTACAGCGCGGAACTGTCTTAAATTGTCTTAAAAATGTCTTAACCCAGTGGTTGAAATTTCAAGATTTTATCCTATCCCGTGAGAATATCAGGATAAAAGTAGCCTTTGAGTTATTTCAGAGGTCCAGGTACCTAAAACATACCAATTTCATGACTCTAAGCCCAGCGGTTGTTATTTCAAGATTTTATCCCTATCCCGTGAGAATATCGGGAGTTTTAATCCTGGTTATAAACTAACTTTTTTGCCAAATTTCATCCAAATGCGTCAGCCGCTTTAGCGTGAGGAGGAGTAACTAACAACACACACACACACACACACAAACTTTCTTATTTATAATATTATTAGGACTATAAAGAAATTTCGCAATTTTGCAATAAATCCCATGGGCTGGGACCGAAAAACGTGAATTTTAAACTATCACCAGATATTTTCCAAAAATTACATCATGGGTCAAGCAGAGGGTCGTGGCTTCGATCCCAGGCTCGTACTTTAGAGTTTTTCGGAATTTATGTGCGAAATTGCTTTTGAATTTACCGCAATCTTGCGGTAAAGGAAATTACCAGCGAAGAACTAATGGTAGATGAGGTTCTCTATCCACACCGTCCAGTTGTGGGACGTAATTAGGCCGAGATGATGGATGATAATACAATACAATGACTCTTTATTGTACACCAGAAATAGTAAGCGGTCCAGGTACACAGAGAGAAAATTACAAGGTAAGTAAATAGGCCGCCTTATCGCTTAAGAGCGATCTCTTCCAGGCAGGGATGATGACTGATATCAGCATAAAAAAGATTCACAAATACTCCATAATCTATGATCGATCAAATTCGATTACAGGTCAGTTACGATTAAAATTCATGAAATGCTGACAGGCATTCGTGCATTTTACGACCTTCTGTTACCGCAATCTAAAGTAAACCTTAAGCTACTTTAACTAAGGTTAACTTTAACTTAGTTTGTTTCAGGCTTTCGCTTACCCTTAGTCGGTACACCCGAAATGCACATGCGTCGTTTCGTAGCGAGCCTACGCCGTGGCAGGTCTACGATCAGACGGCGCTGGAACGCCGCTACGTCCGCGCGTAGACCCCCTACGGCCTCACGCGACAAACTTCGAAACTTTGATACTTTTCTATGACATTTTCGTGTGCTGTGATTTTTTTTTTTGCTGACTTTGGTGTGTAATATTGCTGTAATATGGCTCCTTTAAGGATACCTTCGGGCGATTTCACTAATGACGTGAACGAGTTCGTTTTTTCAACACAGCATCCGAGTCATGAGAGGCACGGTCGCCACAGGAATCACACTCATCACCATACAAAAAATCATATAGTGGACATTCTATCTAACTCTATAATGGAAGTGATTAATACTAAATTTGTGCCGGAGAACAGTGTGTTACCTGACTTGGAACCTTTGTCTTCTCACATGGATTTGGATCGGAATCATCCGTTAAAAATGAACATAACTATGAATCGTTCTGATTTCGGTGTGATGAACGACGATGTTTTGTACCGGCACAATGGGATTATGACTGCAGTGTA
Source organism: Choristoneura fumiferana (assembly GCF_025370935.1). Lineage (NCBI taxonomy): Eukaryota > Metazoa > Arthropoda > Insecta > Lepidoptera > Tortricidae > Choristoneura > Choristoneura fumiferana. Next base: position 1,472,176 of record NC_133484.1, read on the forward strand.
CTGTGCCGCGTATTTGCTCGTTTTCGTGGTGGGTCTGGTGGGGAACTGCTTTGTGATTGCCGTGGTGTACCGCTCGCCCCGCATGAGGACCGTTACGAACTTCTTTATAGTAAACCTGGCTGTGGCGGACATACTGGTGATCGTGTTCTGTTTACCGGCCACCCTGATGTCTAATATCTTTGTCCGTGAGTACTTTAGCGTTTAATTATTTTGTTATCTTTCAGAGTATAATATTTTTTGTTAATGAAAATAATTAAGCGCATTTTTTTCAAGACAAAAATTTACCGATACTATTGCGAAAAAAGGTCTAATTTACGTGTCGTTGTTTTTTTGGTCGAGTGAAGTTTATTTTTTTTTAAACCGTGAAATAATCGTTAAGTCCTTCTTAAACTACGACACTAGGTATAATTTTTTACCGGATCAAAAAGACGCAGACGAATCAATTCGAACCTAAAATTGATTGATTTATTTCTTTTTTCCCGTACATAATTAGCACTGCTAGATGAAAAATATTCCTGGTACGAAACTAGTTTATTATTTTTTTTTTGTTATTAGTATTTTTTTTTAGCCACATATGTATGCATTTTCACCTAATCTGTTACACATTTTGTGTATGTATATGTACCTACATGGAAACAATTTTATTGTATAAAATTTCGAAATGTATAAATGAAAACTTTAGATACAATTAAATGCAAAAATATGTACCTATCTATCCCAACCACTCAAAAATATGTTACCATGGCCTTATTATGTCGGAATAAGAGTGTGTGGTACTTATTTTTGAAAAGTTAGATAAGTCCATATTTTTGCACTCGACTGTACTAAGAATAAAATGTTTCCTCGGGTAAGTAGCTCCAATTATGAAACCGGTTACGTAAATTTTGTGACTAAACAAATATGAATATTTCAGGCTCCATTTAATTTATTTGCTGAATGAAACGGAGCGGACATTAAAGACGCTTATTTTAGGCCAATTATTTTCGTCAACTTTTAATGTATAATGATTGGTATAAATTTGTTTACTCGTTAATTATTCGACAAGGGGAATGATCAAAACATTTCTGGTAAGTAATCTTGGTATTTTGGGAACAAGGAATAATTAAACTGTTACCGTTTAAAATCGCCTTGGATTTTGTTAATGCTCCAAAAAAAGAACAGAAATATTTAAAATGTAAACATAAGTTTAACTGCTGAATTGATTAGATTTATATTTGGTACTATCTTTTGCCCGCGGCTTCGCCCGTGTGGAATTAGGTTATCGCGCGCTGTTCCCTCGGGTACTGTGCATTTTCTGGGATAAAAAGTAGCCTATGTCACTCTCTGGTCCATAAACTATCTCTATGCCAAAAATTACGTCGATCCGTCGCTCCGTTTCGACGTGAAAGATGGACAAAACATACACACAAACATACAAACACACAAACAATTTCGCATATTAATAAGTATGGATTATATTAGATAGCTGGATCTCTGTAATAGTAAATAGGCTATTTTTTATCTTGATATTCCCACTTGGATCGGGATGAACGCATATAAAATCCCAAAATATCATTAAAATACTGCGTTAACTTTATTTGAAAATATTTAAAATTTTAATTCCAATAAGCACTACTTGATTAGCTCGCGGATGCACTCATACAAAAGCCCACTTAACCATCAAAACGTAATTAAACTCGCCTAACTCAATTTCTCTAGCTCCCAGTTGATACCTGGTACTCATAATGCCTGATACTGTACTAATTTTGGGAAAATTCTTAGTTATAATTAGAGTTAACTGCACTCAGACATGTCAATTAAATATAGATACTAAATGTACAAGCGGCGGGAGCGTAGTGGTTTGACCCGGGCTTGCATTCTGCGCCCCTCTGCACGAAAAATTTCTATGTGTATTATTTTTTACCTCTGAGTTTTCAGAAATTCATGTGCAAAATTACATTTGAAATTTAGCACGAGTTTTACGATGAAGGAAAACATCGTGAGGAAACCTGCACAAACCTGCGAACAATTCAATAGTGTGTGAAGTTCCCAATCTGCATACGACCTGCAAGCAAATTACAGCCCAAGCCTCTCATTCCGAGAGGTTATTTATACCTGTGTAAATAAAGACTACACGGTGTTATTATTGAAATCGGAATTTGGTAAAATTCCGGGAATTCAATGCATCAAAAACGGGCAATGTTAGTAAAGAACGGCAGTGTGGAGTAAATTTCTTCATGACCCAAAACTTGGCAGCCCGGTGCCCATTTATTTATTTGTCAATACTCATTCAAATTATTACCAAAAAAAATATAACGAACTAAAAGAATTTCTTTGCTCACCCTCGACCTTATGATAGATAAGCTTATGCAAAATATGCGTGTTCATGCAGTTCCTCCACCTCCACACTAAGAACACACACACACCCATCTATCACCACCACCACACTACACTGACGCGTTTCGAACTCAATCAACCAACCTTTTCTTTTAGTTCATTGATATGGACCTCCGCAAAGTAACGCCTGATTCAATAATTTACAAAAAAATATATTTGCATTTAATAATACTAAAACTCTTTATTGCCATAGTATAAACAAGTGGATACAAAATACGCATATTATAATTAGGTACAAAATAGGTCTACACCTTGACGATGGGTGCCGGTCTCAGCAAATGCTGGCTTTAGTTTCCAGTGCTGGTTTTCAGCCCGAACCCTTTGGCAGGGGTGGCCGTAACTAATAATACTCGTAACATATTAAAAAGAAAAGTAATTAAAAGAGCGAAAAAAAAACAACAATAACAAAACACTGTGCAATCTATTTTAAATATGTGTGTGTGTGTGTGCCTGTAAGCATGCATTGAGTTCTACGTTCTTATCTAAATAAAATCTTAAATGTTTAATCAGTCATTTAGTTGTTATAGCATGACGCGACTGGTAAAGAATCAAGTTAAAATAAGTGGAAACAGCGGCGACGTTAAAGTGTTAAGAGAAAGGGAGATTGCAAGAAATACTTAGAGTTCTAGCGGATTGCAGAAATGGTTGACGCATATAAAAGACTCCGTATAAAGATATCACTAATGAATTGTACTGAGAGAGAGCATTTGAGAGTAACCATTGATATATTGTTTCTTTTTATTAGCTGAAAGTTTTCTCAACTACACACAGATACAAAAACAAAACACCAGTCCAAACATAAAAGTCATCATCATCATCTCAGCAGGACGTCCACTGTTGGACATAGGCCTCCCCCGCTGACCTCCAGTTGCTTCTGTTGGCAGCGGCCTGCATCTACCCATCCATCTTGTTGGTGGACGTCCTATGCGCTTGCCGCGCGTTCTCCACTCGAAAACTTTTCGGCCCCAACGGCCATCCGCTCTCCGTGCTATATGGCCCGCCCATTGCCACTTCAACGAGCTAATTCGCTTGGCTATGTCGGACATAAAAGTAAACATTTCATATTGTACTCGTATGTGTGCGGTGCTGTAGTGCAAAAGGGTCATGGCTCGCTGCTCAACATTGCTTAAAGGAGCAAAAAACTGATATTATGCCACAACCTACAGGACCGGGATGAAAAGCTCTCTAGCTCTATCCCTAACCTTCTCTGTTTAAAACGAAAGTGCTAACGCTTTGCAAAAAAAGCAGTTCTCCGAGTTTACCAGCTTAAGCTTTATAGCATTAGGACGTGCATAAACTGTTTTAACACTTTAGTTTATTCGTCGCTAGCCTTCTCTCCTGGCTTCGCTTGTATTAAGTATTAGAATCTAGCAGTTCAATTTAAAAAATCCAAAAATATGTACGACTACGCCTATCATTTTCATCCTTCTACCACTTCTAGGTGCAAACCTCCTCTCAGAATTAGAGGTCTTGAGCCGTAGTTCCCACGCGAGCCCAGTGCGGATTGGGAACCTTTCACACACCATTAAATTTCTTCGCCGGTGTATTCAGATTTTCTCACGACGTTTTCCTTCACCGTACAGCTCGTGGTTTGGAATGTGATTTCGCACATGAATTTCGAAAAATGTTAGTCCGGGTTTGAACCCATGATCCTCTGCTTGAAAAGCCCTAGATCAAAACACTAGGCCATCATCATCATTAATTAACATCACTCGTTATCGTTAACGACGCATAGACAATATCCGTGCTAAATTTCATACCCGAAAACCCAACGCTGTCGGTTGAGACTTTGATATTTTTTGCTATGCCGTGGAAATATCAGGACAAATATATGTTATTCCAAACGTCCAGCTGTCTACAGGCTAAATTAGATCCAAATACATTTAGCCATTTAAGGCTGAAGCAGTAACAAAAACACACGCAGGCACTCATACATACCTACTAACTTTCGCTTTCATATTAGGGCAGAAGTACCGTTTGTGGCCACTGTACCGTTTATGGCCATTTATTGTTTAAATATACGTTTGAAATAAATTTATAGTAATAAATCATTATAAATCGTTTCAATATAAACTTTTGAAAACTCACTAAACATATTATTTTAATACTATAACTTTTTTTAAATGGCTTCAAATGTCAACTGGCCAAAAACGGGCTTAAGTTGGCCAAAACCAGTACTTCTGCCCTAGTTCTCGAGCGCCTAGAGACAGTTTATCTCAAGGGGGACATGAAACCCATTTTCCAAGGATTAGTTATGTCATCATCAGATTCACACCCTTACGTTATAAGGCTTAGTTGAAACAAATGGTTTAATCAGCCCTTCGTTTGTATGTCCCTCAATGAAAACAAAGCGTTACGTAATTCATTTTAGGAAAGCTCTTTCACAATTGTACTTAACGTTTGTTTGTATATACCACCTCTCCATTTCTTCCGTGGATGTCGTAAGAGGCGACTGAGGATATAGGTTAAGGTATACCGTAGGCGACAGGCTAGCAACCTGTCACTATTGTACCGTTTTTGTCAAACTTAAAACCTAAAATTGCTAAGTGGCTCCGAAGCGGTAACGTTTCGTGTGCTCTGCCTACCCCATTTGGGAATACAGGCGTGATGTTTGTGTGTATATTTATGAATGCCGGACAACAAGGATAATAAAAAAACCAGAGCCTTATGCTTCTAAGCGAAATGTATGCCTTCAGTTGCTTCTGTTGGAAGCAGCCTGCATCCACCGTGAACCCGCGGCTTTAACCAGGTCGTCCGTCCATCTCGTTGGTGGACGTCCTACGCTGCACTTGCCGATTCGCGGTCTCCATTCAAGAACTTTGCGACTCCAATGGCCGTCTGTTCTCCGTAACAACTGCAATTGAACAATAACTAAACAGCGATACCGAATCTCATTTGTCTCATCTTGCGCTGCAAGTCTGCTATCGCAAACTTAGTCTCTGTTCAACGTTCAATTGATACAAGAATAAACTTGTTCGATTGTTCCAACCAGGACTCGGCAAGTGATTTCTCTGTTCATTGCGTGGTCAAGTCGCTTATTGAACAGTGCTTAGTTGACAATACCCGCTATGTATTAAGGTTTTAGGAAATCGCTCGCCGCTCTGCTATCGATTGTGTCGCGGTACGAGGAACTATTGACGGCTATAGTTCGATCAGTACTGACGGAGTTGTTAGTCGGAAGTTGTGGGTCTTAAAGTTTCGTTAGATTGAAATCGAAAGTTGGTTGGTGGTTGGAAGGTTGTATGTTCGGAGAGACCGTCGGACGTAGTCAGCGTTGAGTGTCGGTGTGATGGGGTGACGATAAAAAATCGCCATAAAGTGCGGGTAGTTCACAAGACTCGTGCTGCTAACGTTATGCCCTACACTTCAGTTTACACATGACCACGGCCACTGCAATGAGGCCGAAACGTCGAAGTATTTATTGCTCGTAACGTTAAGCGTGATAAGTCCCGATTGTTGCATAGTTTCGAAGGTTGGTGTAGTAACAACTAAGGACACGCTGCGATGAATTTGCTCCAGATTCTCGTTGCATGTTCGTCGTGCGGGTGCATTCTCTCGTATGCCCTTAATGGAAGATGGCATTAAAGACGGTTTAAAGGCTTCCGTAAGCACAGTACACGTGGGAAGAGTCCTAGATTCTTGAAATTTCTGCTCAAAAGAAATAGAGTATTTATAGGGTTAGTATATAAAAACGAATTAATGTACAGAATGACGCTCTATATAATAAGGATTAGGTACATCGAAAAACGACTGCAGAAAGACTAAGGGGCTGTTTCAGCATCCATTGATTAGTGTTAACTGACGGTTAAATGTGGTGTCGTCTATTTGTTTTGTTCGAATAGACGGAGGCGGCATCACATTTAACCGTCAGTTAACACTAATCAATGGATGCTGAAACAGCCCCTAAATCTACTTCCGATCTGTTGTGTTAAAAATGTAATAACATTGTAAATCTTCTTTAAAAAACTAAGTTTCTTTAAAAATTGTAAAACGTTTAAATTATATTTGAAACTGCTTAAAAACAGATGCTATTAATCACGAACCCACAACGCTATTCTTGGTCGGAATAAAGTGAAGTATACAAAATTATCATACCAAAATTTTAAATAAGTTGTTCAGCGTCTTGTTATAAAATTTAATCTTTCTCAACTCTATCCTTGAACGTCTCATGTTCGGTCTAGACGTAATACGTTAGTGTTTAAGGTTCCACATCAAATGGTGCCATTGCTATTTTTTTATGTGAAAGGCAGTGAATGCTGTCCCAAGAAGCTGGTTCCATATTTATGTTGTGCTTAAGAAAAAGTTCCGCTTAAAGCCGATGGGGATGACTGTCAACCATCAACTTACTTTACTAAGTAGGTAAGTTCTTTGTAAGGTTTGAGTGCTTTACTGAGCTGTCCATCCTGTTCCTTTAACCTTTACTTGTTTTTACCCACGATTTTACTCGCATACACCCTCAAATCTATCAATTCTAATTGTAATTCCTTGATTTTATCCAAAACATCGCGGATGAACATCCGTACAAGATTTCAGGTCTCTAGATAACGTGCATATTCTTATATTTAGCGTGATAAGTCCTGTTTGTGGTATTTTAACTAATAATAAAAATCATGAAAGTGTAAAACATTATAACATTGTGATTTTTGGAAATTCCCAAGGTAATATAGTTCAATGCCGTAATTGCAATTTGACTAGCATATATTTGTTTAAACGAGCTAGGCCACGGGTAAATTAAATACCAGTTAAATATAATTTATTAAAATTACGCAGTGCTACGGAACCTCTCATGTGTCGTACAGCTTGCGCTTTATTAGCGGGTTTTTCTAGCTCTGTCTGTCACATCTGTCTTTATCTGATACAGCTGTTTTAATATGTCTGTCTCACGTCGTTAGCATGGAGACGATTGTTCTTGTGATATCCATTCTTTTAACAGGAATTACGGACGAGATTTTACATTTCCCAGTTTTTACGCGTCTGACACAGTTTTATACTTTTAGGGTTTTGCATGGAGTTATTGTATTAGGTTGTATGTCATCATCCCAGCCTATATACGTCCCACTGCTGGGCACAGGCCTCCTCTCAGAACAAGAGGGCTTGGGCCGTAGTTCCCACGCAGGCCCAGTGCGGATTGGGAACTTCACACACACCGTTGAATTGCTTCGCAGGTTTGTTGTGCAGGCTTCCTCACAATGTTTTCCTTCACCGCAAAGCTCGTGGTAAATTTGAATGTAATTCCGCACATGAATTTCGAAAAACTCAGAGCTGCGAGCCGGGTTTTGAACCCACGACCCTCTGCTTGAGAGGCGATGCGATGCGATGCGGATGCGGTTCTATGTATGTATGTATGTAAATACTTTATTGTACATAAAACACAAAATAATGCACGATCGCATGTACTATCTCTTTCTACACTCATCCTAAACTATTTGACAGTAATAAAATTGTGAATGCATTGTGATTTCTAGTTTAGCTTGACATTTCAATACACTGCAGCTTTGATGTTACTAAATCGGGTTTAATACTAAAGCTATTTTTTCCGAATAGCATTCATCTTAAAAGGTTACCTACACAAGTACATACAGATGGCGCGAAGTTAGCTTTTTTGGGATAAATAGTAGCCTATGTCACTCTCTGGCCTACAAACTATCTCTATGCTTCAAATCACGTCGATTCATCCCTCCATTTTGACGCGAAAGACGGACGAACATACAAACATAAAAACATACACACTTTCGCATTCATAATATTAGTATGGATACAGACTAAGGGGCTGTTTCACCATCCATTGATTAGTGTTAACTGGCGGTTAGGTGTGATGCCGTCTCTATTTGTTTTGTTCGAATAGACAGAGACGGCATCACATTTAACCGTCGGTTAACGCTAATCAATGGATGGTGAAACAGCCCCTTAAAGAAAGAAAAAACAAAGCTCATGGTATCTCAAAAAATTTCGCACATTCATCAAAAGGTGCTAGCCCGGGCGCGAACCATTGACCCTCTGCTTTCGAGGCTATAGATCAAACCACTAGGCAACCATGGGTGTTTTATTTAATTACGTTGCTATGCGGATGTAAAATAGGCTCGTGAACCGTCAAGCCGCTTATAATTTCCGACTCCCCACTTAATTCTAATTTAGCGACAAGAGGAGGTTGAAAAGTAATTAATTTTACTAATTTTCCCACTCCGTTATACAACGAAGATAATTTATAGCAGTGTTTTTGAACCTGTGCATCGGGACACGATGGGGGGGTCGCGAAGTCCCTATAAGTTGCTGTAAAACTACTTCAGTAAAAAAAAAAACAATAAGTTTAAAAGTATTTACTAAGATAATGTTAACTAATAATATTTGGAACAAAATAAAATACATGAAAAAAAGTAACGGGTAGGGGGATTCGCGAAATATTTATTCAGACTAAAGGGGTCGTGTTATGAAAAAGTATTCAGTAGTCACTCATTAATATTTAACATGGTATTTCCCGTGACTTTGTCTGCGACAAATCACTTTCACGCGGGAACTGCAAGTTTTTTTTCCCGATTTAAAAGGTATCCTATCTCCTAAGTGTTTAAACCATCTTCATACTTTTCTTCCAAATCGATCTCTAGTACCTATTTCAAAACTAGTATTTGAAATAACGTTTTTCATCACTTAAGCTCTGAAAGTAGGCTGCATTTAAATTGAAATCCGTGTTGTAAATTCGATTTACATCTTTAGGGATGTAAGCAAATTTAAAAATCGAATGGTGCTCCTTTATATCCACGAACTGGTAAACAAAGAGATTGTAATGCGTAATACTTACCTCCAAACCTCCATGCTGGCATAATGCTGCTGGCCAGTGCTGGCTGAATGTGCCAAACCCAAAAAAGCGTGAGGCCATTAAAAAAAAACAAAAGAAGGTTTGGCGCGATAACTTTTCTTCCGCTCTGTTACAAATTTCGTATACATTTATAACGGTTTTTCTTTATTTCCTCGCATTTGTGATGAAAAGCAGAGTGTTCAACTCGAGTGTAAATGATCAATTACAATAAACCCTTGTCTATCAATCTACTATTAAAAGTAAAGGGAAATATCGTATATGAGAAGTAATTTTAATGGTACGTGTGTAAGTTTCTTATCCACATTGGACTCTACAATTTCTACAAGTCCAATGAGGGCTATCGTTTTTTGTCTCACTAGATGGCGCACTGTAGCGTGAGGTTTTTAAGTATGGCTTGCAAAGTCTGTTATTACGGGCGTGAAAACAAAGTTTAGATTAAAATCATATTTAATACACCTTAAAACCGTGCCATAAAAATATCGAGCATGCCACAGTGTTGCATAGTCCCCGTTTTGTTCGGAAAAAAGGGAGGACAAAGGTTTACGAAAGACAAAACTGTCTCAAAATACAGACATTCATTGCTCCAGAACACATATTTGCTATAATTAATTTCAGATATTGCAAAATATTCACAAATTTATTCTAATTATAAATAAACCGCGTAGCTCACCCAAAAACTATGAGATTTGACATTTCGGAGACCTCACGCTACACTAGCGCCTCTAGTGGCGAATTCATACGCGATAGCCCTCATTGGACTACACAAGGTGGACTGACGACATCATAAGAGTTGCGAGTATGAATTCTGTGTGCAAGTGACCATATGTCGTTAATTATGGCTTCTAAGGGGGAGTCTTTTGTTCATCAGTGGATGTCTTCCGGCAGATGATGATGATTGGGCTCTCATGGGAAATGCAGCTCAATCCTCATGATCCTCTTCTCGCTTATAAGTCGAGATGATGATGATGAATGTCGTATCTGTTGGAACAAGGCTCATAAAAAAGCAAACGAAATGACGGTTCTTGGACAGCGTTTACAAATACCGCCTTTTCTTGGAACACACTTTCAATGTTGTTACTGTAGTGATGTACGATGTAGTTGCCAATTTACCGTACACTGACGTTACTTTATCACTTTTCATACTAATAATTATAAGTGCAAAAGTTTGTAACTCGTTTTTAGGGTTCCGTAGCCAAAATGGCAAAAACGGAAAACTTATAGTTTCGCCATGTCTGTCTGTCTGTCTGTCCGTCCGTGCGCGGCTTTGCTCAGGGACTATCAATGCTAGAAAGCTGTAATTTTGTAAATGTAAACTATGCCGACAAAATGGTACAATAAAAATAAAAATAAATTTTTTTTAGCGTACTCCCATAGACGAAAAGTGGGGGTGATTTTTTTTTCTCATCCAACCCTATAGTGTGGAGTATCATTGGATAGGTCTTTTAAAACCATTGGCGGTTTGCTAAGACGATTTTTAGATTCATTGATTGAGGATGGTAGTAAGTATATCAAACTTTCAAGGAAAACTTCGGCTAAGTTAGTAAGAATTATTAGTAGTTTTACTCTTAAATAGCAGCCTAAGGTATAAAATGGTACAATAAAAATAAAAATAAATTTTTTTAGCGTACTCCCATAGACGAAAAGTGGGGCTGATTTTTTTTCTCATCCAACCCTATAGTGTGGAGTATCATTGGATAGGTCTTTTAAAACCATTGGCGGTTTGCTAAGACGATTTTTCGATTCATTGATTGAGGATGATAGTAACTATATCAAACTTTCAAAAGCCGCGATTTAGATAAAATTCTGTATACAGATAGTTTGAGTCCCGGGGAAGGACATTTATCCCAGAAAATAGCATAATTCTCACGGGATAGCCATAAACGAATTCTACGTGGACGGAGTTGCGGGCAACAGCTAGTAAACTAATAAATGGAAAGTCATCCAAGGAAGTTCGTACGCCATTTCAAATTAAAAAGCTGGACGACCGGTCCTCATTTACATTCCGAAACTTTACTTTCAATTGTGATTTTTAATCCTAGAGTTCGTGGCTGGCTGCACGTTCCTGCCATTATTTTTAGTTGTCTTACATTAAAAAGTTACAAAATTTATGATAGATCGTCTGACAAGTAAAAATGACCAGTTGTATTTGTGCAAATCTGGACTTTCGTTGTTCTTTTACTCGTAACTAATAAAATAACAAAATTCGTCAATCTGTCACCAACATTCATATGAACCAGCATGAAATGTTTAAAAATACATTTACAACAAATTAAATATTTTGTAAAGACAGAGACGTACTTTGTTCGCAATCACAAATGATTGATTAAAAAAAAAAGATTTTTTTATTGAACATAATTAACATACATGTTTTAAAATAATTAGATCGTAAGCAGCTGCAGTAGTATGAACTGTGTCGCAGCTGTTTACGACCACCTCGGGATTATGAAGCAGTTATTATAAGCATAATTATGTCTACAACACTCGTATAGTACTTTTTGCGTTCCTACAAACCTATGCCAAAACAACACCATCAAACTTTTGTGACCAATATAATAGTGTGTCACATTTTTGGTACCATCAGCCAAATAAGTGGTCTATCAATTTTTAAACAAGTTCCTATCAAATGAATATGTCTCTAAAGTCAAACTTTCAAGTTGACAGACACGTCTATTGGCATTATTGTTTTATGACATGCAAACGATTATCAACTTTAGGGTGGTAGACCACATATTTGGCTAATGGCACGCCGTGGTGGCCTAGTGGTTTAATCTGTGACGTCTCAAGCAGAGGATCATGGCATGAGCTCGAGCTCACACCACTGAGTCACTCGAGATTCTTGTCATCTTGTGCAAAATTACATTTGAAATTTACCATGAGCTTAACGGTGAAGAAAACCAGCGCAACCTTTAAACACTTGCCTTGGTGTTTATGAAAGCAAAATTTAGACCTATTAAGTACTAGCTTTTGCCCGCGACTTCGTCCGCGTGGGATTCGGTTATCGCGCTGTTCCCTCGGGAACTGTGCATTTTCCGGGCTAAAAAGTAGCCTATGTCACTCTCTGGCCCATAAACTATCTCGTTGCCAAAATCACGTCCATCCGTCGCTCCGTTTCGACGTGAAAGACAGACAAACATACAAACACAACACTTTCACATTTATAATATTAGTACCTATGGATTTAATTTTGGTCTTAAAAATACCTACAACGCTGGTTTTTTTCAGCTGTTCATTCGATGCACATCACTAGTCATAAAGAACAACACTTTATAGTAAAGTATAAAGGGTGGTTTACAAGGGACATGGATCGTATTCCGTGACGACGTCGCTTCACTCCGTCTGTGTCGTAAAATTGGTATTAATGAGATAGGAAAGGATTTTCATAGTTCCAAATTATAGTTGACTGTTTAAACACTTAATAACCTTACCAACAAAAAGTTGGAAAACTGAAACTGAAGAGTGACAGTTAGTACGAATAGAGTAGGCAGCCCTATCGCGTGTTTGTGTACCGAGCCGGCGTAGATAATTATATCAAGGATGCTGCCGAGACGGTATATTAGTACTTTTTTGTACTGTGCAGATATTGCCAATGACTGCAGTCACGATTCTACACCTTATTTACACCCGCCGACACTTTGTAGCGTTCAGTGCCTCTGTAACTGCCAAAAATGTCAATAACTTTTGAATTTGCTAGTTCATTTTTATTCGTCTAGGTTCGTACATTCCTGCAAGCAACTTACAGATACAAAAGTATCTTCCAAAGAATGACTCGGCAGACATAAAATCAAATCAACCGACTTGAGACACGTTTATACTTGTATCAAAATGAAATAGTAGATTTTACAACGAGTGCATAAAACGCGTCATTTTATACGAGGCGTTTATATTCACCCGAGCCGCAGTTGTAATAGTAATAATAGTACTGCACATCAATGTATAAAATCTTTTATATATTTGATTAAATAACATACCATGAAACATAACATATAGCATAAATGTTATATTAAAAGTAACCTAGTGTTGGTGGTCTAGTGGTTTCACCTATGGCCTCACAAGGGTCGTAGGTTCGAGCCTGGACTCGCACCTCTGAGTTTTATTGAAAGAAATTATATTTGAAATTTACCATGACCTTTACGGTGAAAGAAAACATAGTGAGGAATCCTGCACAAATGGGAAGAAATTTAAAAGTGTATGTGAAGTACTCAATTCGCACTGATCCCGCGTGGCAACTGCGGCCCAGTCTATTATTCTTATAGCACAAAGTTACCTCTGAAAAAGAGATGTATCATGATTATTATGATTATTTAAATGTTTCGAAAATGTTTACACGAGTCTTGCCATTATTTCTGGATTGAAAGTTTCTTTGCGAACTTCCTTCCGCTGGCGTTCGTGTTGTATGTTTTTATGTTTTAGTTTTTAAATGGGTCCCACTGAAAAACAGCGTTGCGGCTTGCCGTAACATTATGCTGAGTGGTCCCCTTTATATTATTCGATGTTTTTTTCCATCTAATTTATTTTATGTGTATCGAATATGTGTAAATAAATGTTTCTCTCTCTCTCGCTCTCACACTAGTATGTACATAGCTTTAGATGCAACTGGCTCTGATATATCTATTATTTTAATACAATTCTCGAATACAAGGGACTTTGAGCCTTGCGCTGTCTTGTAATAGCAATGAAAGGCACGTTGTCACAGCTGGCTGTTAGTGGATAAGAACTTGATTTGCCGCCATATTTGAAGCTCAGTCACGTGCTGAGTCTGAGTACCGTTGACAAGTAAATGTTAAAATAAAATACGCTATATTAAAAATTATAAAGTAAATAAAATGACTTGCATTTGCAATGACACTAATTTCTTTAACGTATACGTGATCATAATCTTGATCATGATTCATGATCTGTTTAAGTAAGGTATTTAGTTAGCAGTTATTTTTTATTTATGGTTATTTTTTCTTAATATGTATCATTCATCAATTCATCTTACTACAATTTACTCAAAATAAAATAAGAAACAAAAGATAAAAAACGACTATAAAAATATTTGTTATTCAGAAGTGCTAGGTAATATAGGTTTATTTACAGGAATTTCACGGTTTCTTATGGACGAATGAGTTATTTTCCGAAACTGTAAACTCTTTATAACGATCCTAAAATACTTACACCTTAAAATATCGTTCGTCCATATGAAACAGATGAGAAATAAATCATTCGGGAAACATATTTTCGGCTAAAAAATATAAAATCATATTAAAAAGAGTAAATAATAGTTATTGTTATTTTATTAGGGTTCCGTGCCTACTCAAAGGGTGCCAACGGAACCCTATTACTGAGAGTCCGCTGTGTGTCTGGCTGTCTGTGCGTCACAGGTCACAGGGCTATATCTCTTGAGCCGTAATAGCTAGACACTTGAAAATTTTACACATGATTGTATTCAAATAAAAGAAAAAATAGAAATAGAAACGTTTATTCGCTAATTCGCAAATTCCTATTATTGCCGCTATAACAACAAATACTAAAAACAGAATAAAATAAATATTTAAGGGGGGCTCCCATACAACAAACGTGATTTTTTTTGTCGTTTTTGCCTTGATATTAATTCGTTTGAAATATTCACAGAATATTTAGTTGTATGTTGAACTTAAAAATAAATAATTAAATGAAAATAAAATAAAATATTTAATGGGGCTCCCATACAGTAAACGTGATTTTTTGCCGATTTTTGCTAATGTCTAATGTTGTTTAGATAATGGTACGGATATAAAAATAAATAATAACAGAATATTATTTCCAAGCAAACCTCAACATGGTAGAGACAAATCTAAAATTAGGATCGCCATGATGTTGTCCAACCTCCGATAGGAAAGGAATGGGAAGAAGTTCTTATTTATTCTTATGGTACAGAACCCTTCGTGCGCGAGTCCGACTAGCACGTGGTCATTTTTTTTTGTTTTGTTTAAAGAAAGACATTTTAAGGATGAGTTAGTTTTAGGAATTGCTGGAATTAAGGAATGTTCTATGAAATAAATTACTACGATTGCTTGAATTGAAAGAAGAAAGAAAAAAAACTTTATTTATAACAGCAGTGACACATTACATAGGTTAGAAAAAATAATAATAAGAAGTGTTGCCGCTGTAAAAATTGATCTAGTTTGATTAAATTGAATTTAGTTGGGTGAAATCGAAATAAAAAAAACTTTCCAGAATTCTAAAGAAACCACTTTGTTTTATCAAATTGCTCTTTTAGTTCACTCGAATTTTTAGATTTACTGTTCTATCAACTTGAGATTGTCTAGCAGTCGGGGCTGCCACGCGCCCGCGAGCACACGCGTACGCGTATGTGGTCGGTCGCCTGTCTTGGAACCTTTAACTAAATATCTGTACTATTGTATTATTTATTATTTGTACGATTCAGAATTTTTGCAACACTAAAATTTAATAATAGATAGGTATACTCGTATGTAATAAACATAACATAAAAGATAAAACAACTGTTAACACATATATTGTGAAATAAATAACACTTCTAAACGTTTAGTTGGATTGTTTTATTTTCAATTTCTGACAAAGTGACAACCCTTACACTCGAGTTGGCGGCGTAGGTATGATCGGAACAAAAGTCAGCACAACATAATAACTACTCTCGTGCGCTTGGCTTTAAGGTGCGATTTAGATTGAACGCGGTACCTATCTAATTTTGTAGGCTATTAAAACGGCGGCTTTCATCAAGATCAAAGGAGTGCAAATTCTGTACGTAGTACTATTATTTGTTCTGTGCCGTGGTCATGAGTAGACTTATGTGACCGCATGTGTCTATCTGACCACGGCCCTGGAATGTAGTTGAAGCGTCGAGGAATTATTACTCATTAGGGAGATAAATCCCGGGCGTGGTAATATGGTATTATAACGTTTGGCAACCTGTTTCATTTAGCAACTTTTCATTTCGAAAACTCTAAAGCTGTAAATATTTCAG
Organism: Choristoneura fumiferana; assembly: GCF_025370935.1. Taxonomy (NCBI): domain Eukaryota; kingdom Metazoa; phylum Arthropoda; class Insecta; order Lepidoptera; family Tortricidae; genus Choristoneura; species Choristoneura fumiferana. The sequence goes on from NC_133484.1 coordinate 1,488,333, forward strand.
GATTTATTTCAGGGCCATCATGTAGAACCCTTTAGGTTAGGTTAGGTTAGTTTTATAAAAATCCTGAAATATTTACGGTTTCAGAAATATTGAACAGTTGGGAAATGAAAAGTTGCGAAATGAAACAGGTTGCCAAACGTTATACGCCGAAACATTAGTAAACCATTACACACACAAACATCATGCCTGTATTCCCAAATGGAGTAGGCAGAGCACACGAAACGTTACCGCTTTTAGCATTTTTAGGTTTTAAGTTTGACAAAAACGGTACAATAGTGACAGGTTGCTAGCCTGTCGCCTACGGTATACCTTAACCTATATCCTCAGTCGCCTCTTACGACATCCACGGAAGAAATGGAGAGGTGTAATTCTAACCCGACACCACACGGAGGAATATGGTAACAATTATTAGTAATATGGAAATAATTATAATTTTACCATCACAAATAACGTGAAACTTACTTAAAAATAACTTATAGGTATATTGAATCTGCAGACGGTGCTAGGTTATATTAATTCTGTGCCCGGCGGAATGTACTAAGCTTCCAGTAACTGATTGCTCTAGACAAGCTTTCAGAGCTTTCCGCTGATTCTTCCAGCTTTTACTGGAGCATTTGTCGTGGCCCAGTAAGCTCGGTCAATGAAGAAAAACAATACTAAGTGTATGGATTTTCTTATTAGGGGAAAAACATAAAAATATATTATAATTGTGATACCTTGCTTCTACGCTACCAAACGTGCACTATAGCTTCGTATATGTAAATGTATTATGTCTTAAAATGCAGGACGGATGAAACGGAGGTGCTTTGCTCGCGCTTCATAGTCAACTATACAACGTGCTATTTTTGATTTCCGTTAACTTTAAGGCGCGTTCAAACGGCATAGTTAGGGAAGTTAAATATTGTCAGTTTTGTGACGTTTTATTCCATATTAACTGTAGGGGAAAATCGTCACAAAACTGACAACTTTTAACTTTACGCCGTTGCTAGGTACATGTTTTAATGAAAATGCCCTTAGACGTGATGAAAAAACAAACAGACTTACAAACTTTCGCATTTATAATATTAGTGGGATAGTGGGTTTTTATTAATTTGGACAAAAATAATTACCAGGTAGTTTCTATCAATGAAATGAGCCGCTGTTGATGTTAACAGAAATCAAGAAAAACACAGTGTATAATGCTCGGTGGTGGTGTTTTTATATTATGCCCACTCGTAGAACGTACGTAACTATCTGAGCCAGTGAATATGATGATGAGTTAGTTACAATTAATGATTAAATCCAAACCAATGTAATTACAAACTCAACCATTGCTAGGTTAGAGTCCCCCGGCGAAACCAAGACCTTGTCACGACCCATTCAAGTCAAGAACTAGTGCGGCTGACAGGGCATTGCAAATTATTTTAATACCAATAGGCGATCGAAATTGACAACGGAATAATAATTGGAGGAATTTGTTGGAATATTTTTTTCTGTGAAAATAAATGGCGTATCGGGCGCGCGCTACATAGAAAGAAAGAATTTATTTGTGACAAAAAAGGAGCTACAACTTGTATAAACAAAAAATAAAAATAAACTGTGTAGGTTGCTAACCCTTCACGCTAAAAGGCCTGGTCAGATTTGGATGAAATTTTGGTACGTAGATAGCTGGTTATCTGGAATAGAAAATATTTTTTTAATTCGTCCTTCTTTTCCTTGATTATGTAAAACTATGCAAGATAAAAACTGACGATAAACCCAATCTTTTCTGGTCCAGTACTATTGTTGATGCGAAGTACATATACCTTATTTCAAAATACCAAAAAAAAAACTCTCGTGAGACATATTTGACGAATTACACAAAGAAACAAACAAATCAATGATTTTGTAAAATTTAAAGCTCGAAAAATTTACTTAAGAGCATTTATACCTGCTGAGCTGGCAACGTTGCATTTTGTTTTGTTTTTGTCAGTTTTTCTCGATTATTCCATAAAAAATTGAATGAAAATTAAAAATGTGGTCTGATAGAACTGTTCTTAATATAAAAGTTAATGTGTCTATTAAACAATTATGCGTGATAGACAGATTTTCTTTAAAAACTGTCAATAAACATTTGTTGGTTTTTAAAGAATATCAAAGTCTATCACGAATAATTATTGGAGTAGACACATTAATATAGGTATATTAAGAACAGTTCTATTAAACCACATTTTTAATTTTCATTCAATTTTAATGAAATAATCGAGAAAAACGAACAAAAATGCAACGTTGAAAGCTCAGCAGGTATAAACACTTGACAAACTTGTGACAAAAAAAATTGCTTCCTCCATTACCAATGATATAACGAAAGGTGAGTTTGCGTTCGCAGTTTACCGGAGGTCACGTACATTATAATTATAAAATCTACCCGCATTTCTATTTCCGATCTTTTGCGAGTTCGTTTGTTTTTGTATTAATCAAGGCGTGCCAACATAAAAGCGCTGCGGGCTTAGGTTGCTGAACTTAACGAATCGTTTTGCTTAAAGTAGCGTGTTTTTGTATTTTCAAGCGTATAGCTCCACAAAACCTAATTTTCCTTCCTTTAGAATCATCATCATCATCAGCCTACAGCAGTCCACTGCTGGCCATAGGCCTTTTAATCGTTTAAATCGTGACCAGCTCAAAAAAGTCGAACTTTAAATTAGCTACTTGACAGAGTTTTAGACCACTAGACTTTCTTTTAGTTTTTAAGGCAGTCGGGTTTTTTATTCAATGTTTTTTGAGATATTGAACTCTGCATCCATTTGCAATGTCAATGCAGCAAAGACAATGACGGGGATTTATCAACATTTCTAAGTCGGTTAGAATATTTATGTGCAAATCATGTTTAATGAAGCTTGAAATGTTTACTCCAAGTTTTTGTTTAGTTATGACGCAGAACATAATGGCGACGTTACCTTTTTGGATCTTTGAAGTTTGACACGGCAGCTGTTTACCGAAAATAAAACTCGCCACTGTCGTAACTTCGCAACTGGAGGTGTTAAGTTACAAAATCAAGACTGCGCAAAAATTAGATAACGGAAAAAATATCGCTATCACACTTAGGAATATCACTTTTTGAAAAAAATTGAAAATATTTTTTTATTCGTAATAGTTGTTACAGGTCGAAATGATTTTTGAATATGACGAATAAGATATTTTTATTTATAACAATAAGCAATAAAACACAATACATTAAACATTTAAAAATATGACTATGTACAAAAAAATATGTAAGCTAGCCTAACCTATAAATAAAAAAAACCCTCCTAGGTCACCGTCGCTGTTCATGGTGCCCAGAAGGCTGGCAGTATTCCCGCGTTGTATCGCAAGGCTAATCCTAATTATATTATTACCTATATGACTAAGTGTTATTAATTATTAAACTTTAATTCAATTCGATGATTTAATTTGTTTTTAATTTCCATTTTGATGGTAAGAAAATATTTTTTCTAAGTTAATGGCGTTGTATCTAGAATCTAGATGTTTGAGCCTGGGCTCGGACCTCTAGACTTATTAGAATTTATGTGCGAAATTACACTTGAAACTTACCATGAACTTTACGGGGAAGAAATTCGTGTAAAGTAAACCTGCAAAAAAATTCAGTGGGTGTGAATGTCTCTGTCTGAACTGGGACAGTTTGGGAACTACTCGGTTCAAAGCTATCTCATTCGGAGAAGCCTAGAGCTCGCAGTGGGAAGTATATAGGTCGAGATGAAGATGATGATGATGATGAGGATGGGGTAGGTGAAACTACGGGGAGGGTAAAACAATAGCTTATTCATCGGAGCTGCAATTTACGCATAATATATTATTAACTCAGTTATTTTTTCAATTAATCAAGTTAAATCAACTCCTGGTCACGGCCGCTGCAATGTGTGGTTGAAGCGTCAAGGTAATTTTAACAAGAATAATAATAATTCTATTTACTTCGGGCAACTTGGCCCATACAATGAATACGTTACAGACTTTGTGTTAAATACTTGTGATGTATAGATATGATTTAATAATATTGTAAATCTGTTTAAAAAAAAATGTACCTCGTCGATTTTCTTGCCGGATTCTTCTCAACAGAGCTGCAAAGGTTTTTCCGAACCAGTGGTAGTTTTTTTTTGACATTCATAAGTGCTTGTTATAGCCTAAATTAAATAAAGATATTAAAAAAGAAGAATCATATTTGACTTTGACTTTGAGACGTAAATATAATAAATAGCCGTAGTGATTAAGTCTTGATATCATCATCATCATCATCATGTCAGCCGAAAGACGTCCACTGCTGGACATAGGCCTCCCCAAGGCTCTCCACTCAGACCGGTCTTGTGCTTTTCGCATCCACCGCGATCCCGCGATCTTAACCAGGATCGCGATCTTATCTTTTTTTAACTTGATATAAATATACTTAATATGAGTGAGAATCGCGAAAGTTATACATTACTAGCTGTTGGCCGCGATTACGTCCGTGTAGAAGTATGAAAAATAGTTTACATCCTATTCTCAGACCTACCGAATATACGCAAAAAAAATCATAAAAATCAGTTAAGCCGTTTCGGAGGAGTTTTCGTACAAACACTGTGACATACACATGACATGACATTTTATATTAGAGATATCTTGTAAAACCTAATTAATACAATCCAACAAAAATGGCGTACCAAGCAATTTCTCAGAAGCCATAAAATTTCATATTTCGAATATACTTCGTCCGGCCTACTTATACAATCTTGTGAACTCGTCTCGAATTCCACATTAAATATTTACGTAGGTATTTCAGAGTTTACAAGCGCTTTGAACAAAGGCGAACTAGGGCGTGTGTCTGTAGCTGACGTGGTGGAAATAGGGCATTGTTAATAATGTATACAACTGTCAGTGTAATAATATAGCTATTGTTTTCTTGTTAAAAGAATTATGGTACCTTTGATCTGCAATTTGGAAATGAGAATGTTCGTAGAGCCTTGAAATTGCAAAATATAAAATAACCTAAGCAGCAAAAAGTTGGAAAGCCCCCGACTTTGTCACTTCTAAGTTCAATATCACATAAATGGCTGAACCGATTTTGATAAAACATGTCTTTTTTTATTTATTTATTAATATTAGCACACACATAACAATATATTTACAGTACGCCAAACTGTAAAACAGTTTGTTGGCGTCGCGCTCTGATGCTAAAAATGTTGTCTAAGAACCATCACTAGAAAACCTGCTTTCAAATAATAAAAAAACCGCATTCAAATCGTTTAAGAGCTACCGTGCCACAGACAGACACACATAGCGGTCAAACTTATAACACCCCTCTTTTTGCGTCGGGGGTTTAAAATATAAAAAATACTCATGTTACATCGTTTGTTTCAAATTTTGCATGTTTTATTTGTTATATTTAAGTATTACATAAGCTTAGCAGCCATATATAACGTTAAGCTTTGTTTACTTTGGGACTACCTACCTACTACATACATCAAAAATAACACCAATGTGTCAAGTGACCCGTAATATTTTATTTACTAGTTTTTAAAGTTTTGTATACATTACTATTAGAAAAAACCTCAGTCCCGTTTACTCTCAAAGATAAAGCGAACGAATTCACGCGTAATAAATATAGTGATTTCTTATTAAGCCTGTAAATTCTGAGAATAAATCAGGATCATTTATCGCGAGTGTCGGAACTCGTATTAAATGGGACCTGACAAATAGGTCTATTTCAATATCAAGGATACGACAATTTAGTTACGTCTCGGCTCAGAAAATCGAAATCGAAAGATACGAAGTTCGAATTTTGAATTTCTTAATATAGGGCTTGCTATACGTCTTGTTCTAGGAATGGAAAGTCAGAAGCTGTAAAGTGTTAGCGTTAAGACAAAACGTGTCGCATCTATATATAGACTGTCTTGGTGGAATTTCGACGAGCCTCAGACTTAACCTTTTATAGGAAATTTTAAGAAATTCAAACACTTAAAAATTTTAGATACACATCCTAAAGTCCTCCTAAAATGTGATCCTAAAGAAGATATTCAAATTGTATTAAATTTTACATACCCGGTTGAGTCAGACGCCGTGGTGGCATAGTGGTTGCCCTATCACCTCTCAAGCAGAGGATCGTGGGTTCAAATCACGGCTCGTATCTCTGAGTTTTAAGAAATTCATACGCGAAATTACATTTGAAATTTACCACGAACCTTACAGTGAAGGAAGACATCGTGAGGAAACCTGTACACAACTACGAAGCAATTGATGTGTGAAGTTCTCAATCCGCACCCAAGCCTTCTTATTTTTAAGGAGGTCTGTGCCCAGCAGTGGGACGTACATAGGCTTGGATGAGGGTGAGTCAGAGGCCCGTCGATACTGTGATGAGGAGAAAGACAATCGGTTGGTAATTTAAACCGTTAGCTCCGATACAAACGCCAGCGAGCCAAGACAGTCTATATAAAGGCCTAATAAAATTAACTGCCCATTGATTCTGTACAAGTGGGTCGACAGATTCGGCTCGTCCCCGCTGCCGCAAAAACTGCCGAACTGGGACGGCTTAATTGAAATTTCTTTGCCCTCCTACCTGGCCATCCATTAGGTTTTTAGAGGGTGAAGTTTGTGATTACAGATATAGAAACTTGTAAGTTTTCTGCAAGTTTCAACAATGTGTTCATCATCATCAAATTAACCGGAGGACGTCCAATGTTGGAGATAGGCCAGTTGCTTTAGTTGTTCCAGTTGCTTCGGATGGAAGCTGTCTGCATCCACCGTGAACCCGCGACTTTAACCAGGTCATCCGTCCATCTCGCTGGTGGACGTCTTACGTTGCGCTTGCCGATCCGCGGTCTCCATTCGAAAACAACAAGTAGCAACGTGTTATCAAAAGAGTTTTCAACCAGCATGTGTCACCAATGATGACCTATGGCTCTGAGATGTGGCCTTTGACTGTTGGTCTCTTGGAGAGACTCAAAGTTACGCAACGAGCCATGGAGAGAGTTATGCCTTGCGTGGTAATTCGGAACACGGAAATTTGCCTAAGAAGATCGAAGAACTAAAGTCACCGATATAGTTCGAAGAATATACAAGAACAATAAATAACCGTTAGAGGAGAAAAGTCCTCGAGTTGCTACCTCAAACCGGGAGATGAAGCGTTATCAGTCCTTCTACTAGGTAGGTAGATTGACGATATCACGAGAATTGCGGGAAATCCATGGATGCAAGGGGCGAGTCGTCGACTGGAGGTCTATGGGGGAGGCCTATGTCCAACAGTGGACGTTCTACGGCTGAGATGATGATGATGATGATGTAAGGGCGAGTTGTCGTCAATTGTGGCATTCTAAGGGGGAGGTCTTTGTTCAACAGTGGAAGTCTTCCGGCTGATGATGAATAGGAAAGCATTACCAGAATATTAAGTATCCTAGGTATTTCTACATTCAGATCTTTGTATTTCTGTGTTAAGTTTCATCTAATTTGACGTCAAATCATTTACCACTAATCTTTCTTTCTTTTGTGATTTACATGTGTATTGCCATTTTTTTTTTAATTACCCAAGTTTGTTTAATTTAAGTTTAAGCAAAATTAAGTAAAGTATTTTGTACCCTAATCCTGGTTTCCAAGTGACAGGCTTTGCCATGTGTGGGACCAACGGCAAGCAATTTGTAAAGCGATACTTTTACAATAAACTATTTTTATTTATGTTATAGTAGTGGTAAGAAACAACTTTTCGTTCTTTCGGTTCTTTCTCATAACTGCCAGCCTAATGTTACCTAATTAATCCGCAACCAAAGTCGCGAGTTAAGCTAAGTAACTAAAAACATTACTACCGAATCATCATGATCATCATCATCATCCCAGCCTATATACGTCCCACTGCTGGGCACAGGCCTCCTCTCAGAACAAGAGGGCTTGGGCCATAGTTCCCACGCGGGCCCAGTGCGGATTGGGAACTTCACACACACCGTTGAATTGCTTCGCAGATTTGTGCAGGTTTCCTCACGATGTTTTCCTTCACCGCAAAGCTCGTGGTAAATTTCAAATGTAATTCCGCACATGAATTTGGAAAAACTCAGAGGTGCGAGCCGGGGTTTGAACCCACGACCCTCTGCTTGAGAGGCGATAGGTCAAACCACTAGGCCACCACGGCTTTTTTTTACTACCGAAAGGCTGGACTCAATTTATCTCCGTCAATATTTCTTAGCCGTAATATTTCGTTATAAAGATTGCTTAATAAGCATAGCGCCTTAATGATCTACGCCAATACAAACATTGGGGCACATCAGTCGCTATTACGACACGTTATGACCTGCCCCACTAGTCCACTACTAGGGCATTTACCCCTACAGTTTAGTTTGTAGGGCGGTTCGTTAGTTGGCCCGGTTGGGCCAATGTTTGGCCAATCGCGCCTTTCGTAGTTATGATTCAATTTACTTAGTAATTTCGTGGGTAAAATAAATATTATTCTATTACCAACAGACTAATCAGATTTTTTAGGACCTTATGTAGTCAACCAGTTTGATTCCTGGGTCACCGTGGAACCTTATCATAGGTAAATATTTCAATTATCTTTAACAATGTTCATCGACGTACAATGTCATTACGACAAGGTTCTGTGGTGGCCGAATGGATATGGTCACTATAGTTGCAACTTTCAAGTCGATACACTAGTTCAGGATGGTAGACCACATATTGATTGATTGACCTTATGTTTGTATAACAAGTGCCGTTTCTACACAACTCTTCCCCCTCTTGCCCCCATTTCTTCTTCAGCCCCTTCACAATGATATCGTCACTACTTAAAAAAAACTCGTATCTCAAAACAGAAAAAAATTCAGTGGATTTTATGAACATAGGTTCAATTTTGTTGACATATTGATTTTAGATACTTACGAGATTTTTCAAAGTAGTGACGAAATCTTTTGTTCTGAAAGTAAGCGGCAAAAGGCTCTATTAAATGTCACTTTATACACTACCAGCGCTTTCAGCTATCTATTACGAGTCTTGAAATTCAGACTTTTGACAGAGACAAATGGACATCGTAGCGACTGTGATAGGGTTCCATTTATCACCCTTCGAGTATGGAATCGTAAAAAAAGTTGAAGTTAATATTGATTGCAACAAAACCAGATTCAGTTCTCCATCATTTTATCTTACCATTATAAGGTTTGTACAATAAATATTGGCCATGCCCTTCGAATGTTGGTCATGTCATAAATTGGGGACTAAGTGGGTGGTCTAAGGGGTGACAAGTTTGAGCGAGGTAAATGTGTCAGGGTGTAAGTGGAAGGCTTTGGCCTGTACTTACTTTGGACATGCGGGTCCATTTCGATCGCTGCAAAGCGAATTTAGGGTTCCCTTTCTAACTAAACCAACTTAGTAAAGTTGAACGCCATTAAAATTATATTTCATTAAATTCCAAAGTTCAATTCGGCAAGGAAACTCGCTTTCGCATAAAAAAACCGCGTCGAAACTGGTTCATCCGTTTGAGTGTTTTCTGAAGTTTCGCACAATTATTTTTTCCCAAATGTTTCTGCCAACTGTTATTTCCCTCACGATTTTCTCTGAAACCATATTTTATTCAGGACTTTCATAAAACAAACTTAACCTAACCTACTGTGTTCTATAAAAGCATACAGTTGGCAAATGAAACATTTGGCAAACAATAATAACTGTGGGAAAAGGCAGTATACCTTTTGGGAGCTACGATGCTAGACAGACCGATATTGGTGACCAACTTATAACACTCTTATATTTGAGTCGGGGTTTAAATACTTTACTATAGGAACTCTTTGTTCTATTAAATATTAAATGATATTGTAACGGATAACTCACGTCTTAAACCGAGTTGCGGTTGAGTTACCGAAATGCGGGTAGTTGTGCGCCGGTGTTAGTTTCGTCGGGAAGTCGCGCGAGCAGCGCGGTGGCGCGTAGTGTGCGTGTTGCGGCAGCCGCCGAGTCGCGTGCTCCTGAGAAGAAGGGCTACGAAATAGCCCGAAACATGTCGAGCTAAACTCGGTTTAAGACGTACGGAGTTAGCCGTTACAATATCATTTAATATGAGTGAGTCTCACGGTAGTTTCACTCTTTGTTCTGTCAATAAAATACCCTTTTTCCCAAGAACGCGTGGAGGTATCAAGCATAACAAAACATCAAAGAAAATTTGCGATTTAAAGCTTTATATTTTACAAACGAACCCCTTAATCGTAAATAACTCAGTGAATCTGTAATATTTTTGAAAAATCTATCGAAAGATACTCCACACACTACGGGTTTAGATAAAAAAGAAAAACAAAATTCATTTCACCATTTTGTGTGGCTTATTCAAACTTTAAAGATATCTATTGAAAACCTTCTCGTTCACTTTTTTCCATGAATCAACTAACTTTTATACTCTTTTCTTCATAATAGCTTCAATCGACTACAAAAGCCTTGGGTCGTCGATTTCGATTAAAATTATCTATTCCAAACAGGCGCAAGAAAAGAGATTTCCAATTTCTTTTAAGACCTTAGGAAACCGCTACTCTAAGTCGTTCACTTAACTGTATGTTCAGAATGTTATAAGTTGTTTTAAAATTAACCCATAATATGGTTAATGGGCATTTCTATCTACCGTTGTACCCTGAGTTTATCTCTCCGATTTCATAAAAATTTGGGAGGTAGACTCAGTCCATGATTCCGAGCTGTGAAAACAGGGTCTCCAGATGTGTCCCCAAAATATTGTATGGATGTGTTCGTTTTGTTACGGATTTTTCTTAATAATTTTCGTGAACTATGAACAATTTTAAAAATACTTAAACTTAAACAAAAAAGCGACTAGACAAATTACGACTAGACTTAGACTAGACAAATACTTAAACAAAAAAGCGGCCAAGCGCGAGTCGGACTCGCCCATCAAGGGTTCCGTAGCAGCAAGTAACATAATATAAATTTTCCTTTACTTTACGATTAATGACGTACTTATTAAAAAAAACTACGTACTTACTAAATTTCGTTCAAACCAATTTTGGGTGAAAGTTTGCATGGTAATGTACATCATATATTTTTTTAGTTATATCATTCTCTTAATTTAGAAGTTACAGGGGGGACACACACACACACACATTAGAGTCTCTCGCGCAAACTATTCAGTTTAGAAAAAAATTACATTAGAAACCTCAATATCATTTATGAAGACCGATCCATCCATAGACACCCCACGCGTGTGGGTTAGATGAAATAAAAATTGAGTTTCAGTTGTAAGTATGGGGAACCCCATAAATTTATTGTGTTTTTTCTATTTTTGTGTGAAAATCTTAATGCGATTCACAGAATACATCTACTTACCAAGTTTCAACAATATAAGCTCTTATAGTTTCGGAAAAAAGCGGCTGTGACATACGGACGGACAGACAGACAGATAGACATGAGTTTTTTGCCTTTTGGCTACGGAACCCTAAAAAAGACTAAAAACAGAAGTGCCGTGATGTACACGCATCAGCTCTAAGAGCTGCTAGTGTATTAATAATAATAACATCAATAAAACGACACAGACAGAGTCGGGTGGCCGTATTGTGTAATCGCATTTATCATACTCTTTCTACCTTCATCTTATACCGTATGACAGAAAGAAGTAAACACGATTGTGATTATGAGTGCGTTAGACACTAAAGCCTTGGGTCTACAATCTGTTTAAAAAGTCGACCCACTTGATATACTGCGTTTTCGGCATCTTTAACCGTGATATTCTCACAAAAGTTTAACTTTTCCCAAAGGTGGCGCGCGCTGATTCTGAGGGCTTATGCGGTCATGGGTTCGATCCCCGGTCTACTTCCAGTTTGACCCCGGCCTGTCCCCAAATAAGTTGGGATACACGTAACATTATCCCTTTGGAATTCCCTTTTGATTCTTTGCAAAAGTTTTGTAGGTCGCTTTGTATGTAACTCGGAGTGCCACTTTGATTTTTGTAACGTACCAGTTTGTTGGAATCTAGGCGACGAAAATGCTTTTGAGGATAACGTTATGAAATTACACTTTTTTGATATTTATGCGAAAACGGTGGATTAAAAGTAATATAACCCTTATATATTTAGAATGGGCTAATTATTAGCTTTCATTTGATTACCATATTACTAATACAAAATATTTTTTATTATTTTCGCCATATTTTTTTTCGCAGACGCCATATTGAAATATTATATACCCTATGTCACTCCGAAAGTTATGACGAATCCAATGATACCTCATATGTTACAATCTGTCCAGCCGTTTAGGCTGCAGCGAGGACCAAAGAAATGGACATACATACCCACATACTACATACATACGCTAACTTCTACTACTACAATACTACCTTCGGGCAGTCGAGTAATAACCCTCCTTTGGGCAGTCGGGTAAAAAGGCATTGTTTTGTCATAAAAAAATGTCTGCATAGATGTTGTTGATGGATGAGCCTCATATCTAACATTACCTAAGAGGGATGGCATAATACAAACTTTTGAGTTTCGAATTTCAGAATCCACTCTCTTGAGTTTTCTACTCTTGTTTGGGTCTTGTTGCTGCCCCGCGGGAACTGCGCAGCTTTCCAAAATTAAGACTAGTCTATATTATCCTATCCAGAGTTTCAAACTACATATCTCCATACCAAAATTAGTCAGACAAAGCTCCTTTTGCATTAATAATAATAGTTAGGATAGGTATGATTTTTTTTACTATTTTCCAACAAAAAACATGGGATTCGAAATCTACAATACTTCTTGTTAATACAAAATAATGGTACTCGTAAAGAATCTGGTCAGAAAGGTGTTTACACAAAAATCATCAATTTTAACAACGTCTGACATCGAAAAAGCGTGTGTCTGATAACCACGAAAACACAATGCACCGGTATTAAATAGTCTAGCATAAATACTAGCACTGCAACGATGCAGGTATAGACCGGTGACTGACCTCAGGTAGAATCGACGTTAAGAGTGTGTAATTCAATTTTCACTTTTTTTATTTTCCCGTCGTTAAATTTTATTGAGTTTGATTTAGTAGTAGTTTTTATTGCGGTTGGGGAGGAAAAGAAAATGCAGTGATACGCGAATGTTGGATTTTACGAGTAGATTTAGTAGCACTTTAGGTTTTATTAAATAAGTCGATATTTCTGTCTATTTAGTTTGGAACTTAAACGACAAACTTCAGTTCTGAAATTTGTATGTCAATGATTCATGATTAACTGAATATATTGGACTAAAATGAATTCCTAATAAACAAGTAACTAAATCCTGACTGACTTACTCATAGTCATAAGCTATCTTAATTTTACGAAATGTCTTCAGAATAAAAAGTTCTGATATAAAAACAAATTCGTGGGTGGAAGCATTTTAGATCTCTGGCTTAAGTGGTTTAGGCTGTGCATTATCTGTCAGTAAGTTGGTCATGTTACTTGTTTTATGGTTGTTTTTGTTATAATCTTAATCCAATTAAGCGCTAAAACTTTTCTTCCCCATAGTACTTCCGCTTAATCAAGTCAAGACGAACACACCAAGATATCTCTTACCTGTGGAACTTAAAGTACATTTTACAGTGACAGAGACTGGTTTAACACCTGAATAGATCTTAAAGGCCTGGAGTTTATTTGTCCTTTTGTCGGCAAACCCCCTTAATAGAAGTTTTAATAGAGTTATAGATGGCAGTGGGCAGCTTTTATGTCAAAGTATAATTGAGAAAATGGATTGGTTCGTGTATATGGCTAGGTTTGATGAGTTTGTAATCGTATTTCATCTTAATAAGGTGTAGCCTTTCTTTTTTTTGAAATTTTGAAAAAAACATGATTTTTCCTACTCAGAATCAAGAGCACAATTAATTCCGATAGTGTAAAAAAATTACAGTTTTGCGATGTTTTTTTCATACACTGAGTATGGGCGTGACAAAACTGACTCATAAAATTTTGTATGAAAAAATGGGGACATTTTTTTAAACGATCTTGATTCTGAGTAGGAAAAACCATATTTTTTCCAAAATTTTTAAAAAAGTAACGGGTACACTTTTTTTTGAAAACGCCCTTAATAATGTTTTAAGCTTTTGTGATTTACACTCAGAAATATCACATCTTATCACGCGTATTGAAACGAGTAATAATTACCTTGACGTTTCGGCCACATTGTAGTGACAGTGGTCACGACTAGACTAAAGTGTAGAGTATGTTTAGCAACGGGAGTCCTTTGAACATTTTACAACGAAAATGAAGACCACGATTATGTAACTTTTGGTATTTACTAAAATTCAGAAAAATATAATTTTCCGAAAAACACTAAGTACAGAATTAAAAAAAATACATAAATTAAAAATAAATATCATGGGACACCTTGACACATAAATTGACCTAGTCCCGAACTAAGCAAAGCTTGTACTATGGATACTAGGCAACGGATAAACATATTTATATAGATAAATACATACTTAAATACATATGAAACATTCAAGACTTTCGGACTTTAAAAAAATCGTATTATTTATACAAATATCTGCGCCGGTCGGGAATCGAACCCGGGACCTCAAGCTTCACAGTCTGGTTCTCTAACCACTTGGTCATCCGGTCGTCAATTAATTATCTTTTAAACAGACATTTGACATTTTTGATTGTTTCCTTAATGTTACCAGAAAAAAAATAACACGGTGTAGGTATTATGGTGAGAGGGACCCTATCTTTTGACGATGGCAGGAGTTGGAATCCCGGCCCTCTACCTTTTGGAGTTTTCAACGTTAGTTACTATAAAGTTAAGTAAAATACACACAATCACAAAGTTTCGCATTTATAATATAAAAATTGGAGCGAAAGGTCAGAGAAGTTGGAGAATTGAATACGGTATTCTTCTGTTTTTTTGTTCCACGTTGTCACTAATAAAATAAATGTTATCTTTCTCTCTTCTGAAAACGGTAAAGCTTGTCCCATGGCGGTACAGTCACCAGCACCAATATCTGACACAACAAGCGTATCTGATACGACTCTATTTCGAGGGCCGGAAGGACGTGTCAGATATTTTTTCACGGTCCGCTGTGGCAGATATTAATGCTGGTGACTGTACAAGGAAGTTACAGCGTTACAACCCACGCTTGACACTGGCAGCCTGACTTGACGTGTGGCGGGCGACATTCTGGCTTGGTAAACACTATACACACACGTGCAAGATAAAAAGGTGTAAGAGTATCACGAACCTATTTGCCTGAAAATTGAATAATTTATTTCGCTAGCATAACAATATTATTTAAGCCGAAGCCGTGGTGGCCTAGTGGTTTGTTCTATGGCCTTTTAAGCGGAGGATCGTGGGTTCAAACCCCGGCTCGCACCTCTGAGTTAGATTACGTTCGAAGTTTACAACGAGCTTTACGGTTAAAGAAAACATCGTGAGGACCTGCACAAACCTGCGAAGTAATTCAATGGTGTATGTGAAGTTCCTAATCCGCACAGGACCCGCGTGGGAACTACGGCTTGTACCATCATATTATTTTGCAAGCCAAGCGTTTTAGTAGTAGTAGAGAGGGCGGTGGGAGACTGTGAGTTTTACAAAGATTAGCACTAAGTTAAAAATAAACATAACGTAAAGGATCACTGAATAGATTTAGTTTTCAA
>NC_133484.1:1503979-1518334 GCF_025370935.1 Choristoneura fumiferana
CTGAGCGTAGCGAGGATCTAAAGTAGAATCCTGAGCGTAATGAGGGATTTAAGTGTTAACGCCCAAGATGAAAATAATTTTGCTCCCGAGTGGCTCACACAACTTTTCACACCGAGCATTAAGAAACTTGAAAAAAAAATATCTAAATATAATTAAAAAACAACCAGCATAGAAAATGGCGTGGCTTTACAATTATCAACTTCAAAAAATGGCATTTGCAATAAAACACTTAGAAAAGCCTTGAACAGAAAAGTTGCACTTTGCTCCCTCTCGACAGGGAGGAAAAGTTACTTTTCTGAAGGAAAGGTGTGAAAAGGTCTTTTTTGCCACTCTTCTCTGTCAAAATAACGTATTGAAACGCGTTCCAAGGCCGCTTGTATACGTCAGTTGTATACATGTAGTTTTCTTGCCGGAAAGTGTATCAGTAAGTATATCAAATTTACAAGGAAAATTATAACGGCTACCAGCCTAAGGTATATAAAATATACGTAAACTTGGAAGATTCCGCACACAATACGAAATCCTTAGAAAATTTTTACCTGTGTAGACCTATTTGGTACCTAATTATGTTATATTTGCGTATTTTGTATCCACTTGTTTATACTATGGCAATAAAGAGTTATTATTATTATTACTTGTTTTTTTTATAATGGCCACCGAACCTTAACTTGGGCGTGTCCGAAACGCTCTTGGCCGGTTTTTTATTTACAGAAAACGGGCGATACGTCTGGTAGCGTTTACACCAACACACTGACATGGATGTCCGCCTTGTATTGTCGGTTTTGTCAGTCGTGCTGAAGGAGATGCAAAATTGAGTCGCCAGACAAGTGTCCGGTGCTACACACGGTCATTATTAGGGCTCGGAATTTTGCGTGCGACTATTGACAAGTTGTAGGGAGAGAGCATCGGTTTTTATCGATGTTATCGACAAACCGATATTTTCTTAAAATTAAATAAAACCTCAAACTTTACGTTGATACTCGTACGTACTTTTTTCAGCGGTCAATGATCTAAAAAGTTCAAAATATTGGAAAGTTTAATCCGTTCAAATTGCTTTGTTGGAATCACTATGATTACGAATACCTACCTTTATATTTTATTACTTGAGAAAAGATCCCTCTGAGACTACTTTAACGTTAGCTAGCTTGTTTGCCTACCCTTTGATAAAAATGAGAAAATATTATTTTGTATTCCTTCAGTTCTTACCATAGCCAATATAAAGTATTTTATAATAATAATATTCCAACCAAAAATATATTTACAATTATATATTAAAGTTACAACATAAATTAAAAAAACTCGATTTGTCGACAACATCGATAAAAAGCGGTGTTCTCTCCCTCCAATCTGTCAATAGCCTCACGCAAAATTCCGGGCCCTAGTCATTATGATCCAACTTGCGAAGTCCGGTAAAAAAATTGGTCTGTTGTACGTGAAAACAACAGACGAATAAAAGTGGCCTAAATGGGAGGCCTTTGCCCAAAGAAGACCTTTTCCGGCTGATGATGACGAAGGCTACATAGTATTATCGGATCTCGTTGTAATGAAATAAATAGACTGTAGGTAGTAAAGCAACCTTGTGCCTCAAATTAACGCTTTGAATGAGTGTTCATTTGACATTTATCTTAAAGTAGCTGTAATCCTTGCCCATAAATGTCAGCTCAAGCAGTTGGAAAAAAGCTACGATTTTGCTACATAGTAGATACGTAATATTATTCAACATCTATGTTAGGTTCATAAAGTGCAATTTTTTTCGATTTCATTAGAACATCCGCCTGCGATAAAAAACTATTAAACTGCGATAGAATCTAGAATAAATGCACTGCATTTACATACGAGTATATAGTTCAAAACGTTCAGTGTTCGTATCGTTTTATGTAAACATCACTAACTTTTTTTTATTTATTGAACAGACTTTCATTCTTAGTAAATTAATTATAAATTTGATTCTATGCATCCTAAATTTTCATATTTTGACTTCATTATTTTACTCCTAAAAATTTTTATTATTTATATTTATTATTTTTCGTCAAACTTTAAACCTAAAATTGCTAAAAGTGGCTCCGAAGCGGTAACGTTTCGTGTGCTCTGCCTACCCCGTTTAGGAATTGTGATGTTTATGTGTAAATTATTTTAGATTGTGAATATTCGGCACTTCGGAGTTTTTTTTTAATTCCAAATTGGAGATTATTACCAATTTATTTATTTTCTGTTAAGTGCTACGTGCTACGTGCTAAGCAAACGTGTTTTCTGTTAAGCAAAGTAAAGTCGCCGACATTGGTAGAAGGATAGCGAAGCTCAAGTGGCAATGGGCGGGTCATATTGCCCGAAAAACCGATTCGTGGTGTAAGGTTGTTCTGGATTGGAGACCATGGGAACAGAAAAGACCAGTGGGCAGACCGCAAATGAGATGAAAAGATGACATCAAAAGGGTGGCGGGTAGCAACTGGACTCTAACTGCCCAAAATAGATCGGAGTGGAAGAGGTTGAAGGAGGCCTACACCAAAAATTTGGTAGAAGAAGGCTGAGAAGAGAGAGAGAGAGAGAGAGAGAGAGAAGTACGTGTTATCGTTTGAAAATTTGTTCATTAGTATTCAACTTTTGAATAGTTTAGTGAAATATATTTAACTAGCCGTTGCCGTTACCGTCCGTCCGCGTAGGATTCGGTTATCGTTATCCTTCCCCGGGACTCAAACTATCTGTATACCGAATTTCATCTAAATCAGTTCTGCGGTTTAGACGTGATGATGACGAAGTAACAAACAAACAAACAAACTTTCGCATTTATAATATTAGTGGGATGTAAAATAATTGATAATTTCCCCCTGTTCTATTCATAATAATATGTCAAGACATGTTCAAATCCAAATCTACATTATACGCTCTATTTACATTAGTTTTTATAAGCCTTTAATGTTAGCCGCTTGAATACCTAATTAACCTAACCTTACCAGCAAAAAGTTGGAAAACCCCAGACTTTGTCACTTCAAAGGTCAATATCTCAAAAACAGCTAAGCCGATTTTAATTAAACATTTAAGAACCATCGCTAGAAAACGTGATTAGAAAAATCGCATTCTTATCGGTCGACCCGTTTAAGAGCTAGTGCCACAGACAGAAACACAGACACACATAGCGGTCAAACTTATAACACCCCTCTTTTTGCGTCGGGGGTTAAAAATAAATAAATAAAATCTGTGTATGAATTAAAAAAAAAATATATATGAGTACTTTATTATTGTCAATAAACTGTATTTTAATGTGTAACATACCTACTGTGTTCGATATAAATAATTAATTCAATGATTAGTCTCTGAATTATGTAAGATAACAATTAGGTACTCGTACCGTGGATGCATGTCGCTTTCAACCGAAGCAACTGTAGGTCTACGGAGGAGGCAAACGTCCAACGGTAGACGTCCTACGGCTGTTATGATAAAAATGATGAAAATAACCGAGCGTTTGCCGAGCAAAATGAATGGTCCAGTCTCCCTGGGTCTATGTTAATCTCCTGCGTGGGTTTTGGCAGAACACAACTCCATGTAATTCCCACTTTCTTGTTAATCCTGTCGGGAAATAAATTATCACAATACACTATTAGGGATTTGCTTACTGTGTCACTATACGGGTTGTTAATATTTAACATGGTTCCCGTTTTAGGAGAAGGAGGATTATTTTTAACCCCCGACGTAAAAAGAGGGGTGTTATAAGTTTGACCGCTATGTGTGTCTGTCTGTCTGTGTGCCTGTCTGTGGCACCGTAGCTCTTAAACGGGTGGACCGATTTGAAGGAGGTTTTTAATTTGATATCTGGTTTTCTAGCGATGGTTCTTAGACAAAATCGGTTCAGCCGTTTTTGAGATATTGACTTTTGACTTTGTTCAAAAAGGTTAGGCTGCAGGGCAAACCCTTAACCCTCGAGTAGTGGGTGTTTAATATCTAAGTTTTTAAGTAGGTACGTATCTATCTGGTTAATAATGTTAATCCGTTGTAATACCAATATTCGTAAGACAGCTTTGCTTCCTTTGAGACTGACAGTCAGGTCTAATTGTTTTTTTTTTTTTTTTTTTATTTATTGTAAATATTAATATACACATTTAACATACGACGTATTTCGCCAAATTGCAAAACAATTTGTTGGCGAACCAAACACTCATTTTAACAATATTGTGCACAATAGTTACAGTACATTACATTATACAAACTAATAGGTACTGACTAAACTAACAATTTTTTGTGTGGAAAGAGTTTATCAACCATGTTTTTAACTTATTTTTGAAACAATTCTTGCAACAATTTCCGCAAGCGAAGTCGCAAGTAAAGGCAAGTCATAATACTTTTGCTAGCTAAAACGTGCCTACTCAAGGTCCGCAAACACGGGCCGATTGAGCACCAGTTCAGTGTTCGCCCTCCACAAGTGACTGTCACGTGACACACTAAGATGTCACTCAACCCGTAACTTATCCCGAAGTCTGCGAAGTCCTCAACACGTGACCCAGAACGGGCGAGATATTACACGTGCTTTCTTTGAGATGACATTATTTACACTTTCTTCAATAGGGGATGACGTTATTTACACTTTGTGAATGGAATCAATGACATTATTTTCATAACTGTGTTTTAATTAAGTAACCCTCGATGCAAAATAAATTTTTGACTTGACCGTACTTTTTCTTGACTATACATTTGCATACCAAATTTCAAGTAGATGCCATTAACCGTTGAAGAACCTATCCTAGCCGGACTACAGGATGTCACTACCAGATTATTGTATTGTCACGCAATTTACATAAGTATACTTAATTTCAAGTCAATCCAACTACCGGAAGTTGGTCGAATTTAACTTGCAAGATTTGATTACAGACACACAGACAACGGGACAGGTGATACTAAAAAGCTTGTAATAAGTATGCTGTTATTAAGCAGTGTTTCCACCAATAATGTGCGTGGATGTGTTTGGAAACGCGGGAAAATTATGTAATACAGTCCGCATTAAAAGTAGCTGCTGGGCTACTCAGAAACTCGAAACTCGAAGTTCGTGTCGTGCGGTCCCTCTGACACTTACACTGTTTGATACGAGAGCGAGAGGGACCGCACGACACGAACTTCGAGTTTCGAGTTTCGGAGTAGCCTGCCTGTACTATGCGCCATGCAAGATTGTCAATGTGTCAATGCGACAGAGAGACTGTGAGATGACTTTAAAACACATTCCAGAAAAATCCCACTTTATATTATCATCATCCCAGCCTATATACGTCCCACTGCTGGGCACAGGCCTCCTCTCAGAACAAGAGGGCTTGGGCCAAAGTTCCCACGCGGTCCCAGTGCGGATTGGGAACTTCACACACACCACTGAATGGCTTCGCAGGTTTGTGCAGGTTTCCTCACGATGTTTTCCTTCACCGCAAAGCTCGTGGTAAATTTCAAATGTAACTCCGCACATGAATTTCGAAAAACTCAGAGGTGCGAGCCGGGGTTTGAACCCACGACCCTCTGCTTGAGAGGCGTTAGGTCAAACCACTAGACCACCACGGCTTATATTATAAATGCGATAATTTGTAAGTTTGTTGGTTACCTCATCACGTGTAAACCGCCGAACCGATTTAGGTGGAATTCGGTACACAGATAGTTTCATTTTGAGTGAGAGCGAGTTTTCTTGCGGTGTTTATTATTTTACCGCTTTTTGAGATATTGGAAACTTTGAAATGAGATTGTTGGAGTGTCCCAATTTTTCTAAGCTGCTTAGGTTATTTCTTTTTTACAAACATTATGTTGAAGATATTAGTTTTGTTAAAACATAACAAACAAAATGTTTTATAACATTACAACAACAGGCAATGAATTTTGAGGGAGATACTTACTTATTTACAATTGAATGTTCCTATTAGATAACAGGAAAATTTTGAAAATGATGTTTATATAGGATAATTTAACCTGAATGGATCATATACGCGTCGCTAATATCAATTAGTAGCTTTCACTCATGTTACGTTGCGTAGCTCATTTAATGAAAATTACGCAGTAATTTCTTGTAAACGTTGAAACAAAATCTTTCAAAGGAAATTAGGTAAGTACTGAGACCAAATAAAAGTAATAATTAATTAAATAAGCCCGGATAACTCACGTCTTAAATCGAGTTTAGCTCGACATGTTACGGTTGTTGAATTAGCCCGAAACATGTGCTAATCTGCTATTTAACCGGGTTTATTTCATTAAATATGAGTGAAAGAAAGAAATAAATACATTAATTCACAACACAACAATAGACAACACTACACAAGACACAACAACACACACACAGTAGCAGTAACAATAGTGAGTAGTTGTGGTAGTTTCATGTTTAAAAGTATTAACTATAATTTTAAAAAATATAACATGGAAACGACCTGCCTGATAGCTCCATCATCAGACCCTGGATACCATTCTTGGTCAGAATGGAAGACTATTCTTAATAAATCCAATCACGGCTAGGTTACGTTGTTCTATCTTGGCATGCGTGCCTGGCTGACTTCTTCTTCAACACTTCATTATTAATACCCGTTCGAGACCTTCCTGCTATTTGCAGGTGGTAGGACCTTGTGCAAGGTCCGCCCGGATTGCTACCACCATCTTTCTCGCTAATCCTGCCGTGAAGCAGCAGTGCATACATATAAACCACACTTACACAAAACAGAACACACAACACTGCCTCTTTAAGATTTAACGAAGTTAGTTAAGTTTCTCTCACTCGCTCTTTCCTCAGTATTTTTTTCGCTCCAGGATGCCTAACGAAACTTTTAAAACTCCACTGTCAACGAATCGGCAAAAATACAGACCCTCCGGAATACAAAGTCGTCTACGTACCTAATCTATCAATGTGTGTAATCTTAAAATAACTCCCTTTTTAGGAATTATCTCACGATTTTCCTCAATCAAGCTTTCTTAGGAAATTGGAGCCCTTGGTATGGGCTGGCAACGCGATATTACCCTGCATTAAATTTCACATTTTTATTGAATTATGAAATATGATGTTCTTTTCAACGTTCTCTGGCTTTTTGGTATACGGTAATGAAACAAAAACTCCCACGCGGGTGCTTTGTACATTTATTTAGATTTTCTTTTAATGCTAATAATATTATAAATGTGAAAGATGTTATTATTATTATTATGTAAATACCTATGTACCCGTGTAAGTGTTTTTTTTACGTTATAATACAACCAAGCAGATTTAAATATACTCGCAGACTAGGAATGTTTTCTTTCTTGCCTTTTCCGTAGTGAAAGATGGCGTTTTTTGGATAGGTCTTTCAATTAAAAGGGGTTTGAAAACTATAAATCTATTCAGTGATCCCTTTGCTTTAAGCCGCGTATCCATTAGAGCAGCCTCAGGCCGAGCACCGCAAGCCGAGCCATATTTTGTCGGTTTTTTGGCCGTGCTCAAAGGAGCCTCAGTCTGAGCCGTGCCTTTGGCAGCGTCTCCACTTGCGCGGCCTCGGAGCGAGGCAGCCGCTCGGCCCGAGGCTGCCTCTAGTGGATACGCGGCTTTATGTTTATTTTTAACTTTAGTGCTAATCTTTGTAAAACTCAACAGTCTCCCACCGCCCGCTCTACTACTTAAACGCTTGGCTTGCAAAATAATATGATGGTACAAGCCGTAGTTCCCACGCGGGTCCTGTGCGGATTAGGAACTTCACACACACCATTGAATTACTTCGCAGGTTTGTGCAGGTCCTCACGATGTTTTCTTTAACCGTAAAGCTCGTTGTAAACTTCGAACGTAATCTAACTCAGAGGTGCGAGCCGGGGTTTGAACCCACGATCCTCCGCTTAAAAGGCCATAGAACAAACCACTAGGCCACCACGGCTTCGGCTTGAATAATATAGTTATGCTAGCGAAATAAATTATTCAATTTTCAGACAAAAAAATAGGTTCGTGATACTCTTACACCTTTTTATCTTGCACGTGTGTGTATAGTGTTAGCCAGAATGTCGCCCGCCACACGTCAAGTCAGGCTGCCAGTGTCAAGCGTGGGTTGTAACGCTGTAACTTCCTTGTACAGTCACCAGCATTAATATCTGCCACAGCGGACCGTGAAAAAATATCTGACACGTCCTTCCGGCCCTCGAAATAGAGTCGTATCAGATATTTATGCACGCTTGTTGTGTCAGATATTGGTGCTGGTGACTGTACCGCCATGGGACAGGCTTTACCGTTTTCAGAAGAGAGAAAGATAACATTTATTTTATTAGTGACAACGTGGAACAAAAAAACAGAAGAATACCGTATTCAATTCTCCAACTTCTCTGACCTCCAATTTTTATATTATAACTGCGAAACGTTGTGATTGTGTGTGTAAATACACACACAATCACAACGCCTACTTGCCGCATACTTAACTTTATTAACCCCCGATGCAAAAAGAGGGGTGTTATCAGTTTGACCGCTATGTGTGTCTGTCTGTCTGTCAGTCTATATGGTTTTTCCTACTCGGAATCAAGAGCACAATCGATTCCGATCGTTTAAAAAATGTCCCCATTTTTTCATACAAAATTTTATGAGTCAGTTTAGTCACGCCACTCACGCCCATACTGAGTGTATGAAAAAAACGTCGCAAAACTGTAATTTTTTACACTATCGGAATTGATTGTGCTCTTGATTCTGAGTAGGAAAAAAACATATATTTATTTTTTTCAAAATTTCAAAACAATTAAAGGCTACACTTACACCTTATTAAGATGAAATACGATTACAAACTCATCAAACCTAGCCATATACACGAACCAATCCATTTTCTCAATTATACTTTGACATAAAAGCTGCCCACTGCCACCTATAACTCTATTAAAACTTCTATTAAGGGGGTTTGCCGACAAAAGGACAATATAAACTCCAGGCCTTTAAGATCTATTCAGGTGTTAAACCATTCTCTGTCACTGTAAAATGTACTTTAAGTTCCACAGGTAAGAGATATCTTGGTGTGTTCGTCTTGACTTGATTAAGCGGAAGTACTATGGGGAAGAAAAGTTTTAGCGCTTAATTGGATTAAGATTATAACAAAAACAACCATAAAACAAGTAACATGACCAACTCTTACTGACAGATAATGCACAGCCTAAACCACTTAAGCCAGAGATCTAAAATGCTTCCACCATGAATTTGTTTTTTATCAGAACTTTTTATTCTGAAGACATTTCGTAAAATTAAGATAGCTTATGACTATGAGTAAGTCAGTCAGGATTTAGATACTTGTTTATTAGGAA
Organism: Choristoneura fumiferana; assembly: GCF_025370935.1. Lineage (NCBI taxonomy): Eukaryota > Metazoa > Arthropoda > Insecta > Lepidoptera > Tortricidae > Choristoneura > Choristoneura fumiferana. Next base: position 1,513,217 of record NC_133484.1, read on the forward strand.
TTCATTTTAGCCAATATATTCAGTTAATCATGAATCATTGACATACAAATTTCAGAACTGAAGTTTGTCGTTTAAGTTCCAAACTAAATAGACAGAAATATCGACTTATTTAATAAAACCTAAAGTGCTACTAAATCTACTCGTAAAATCCAACATTCGCGTATCACTGCATTTTCTTTTCCTCCCCAACCGCAATAAAAACTACTACTAAATCAAACTCAATAAAATTTAACGACGGGAAAATAAAAAAAGTGAAAATTGAATTACACACTCTTAACGTCGATTGTACCTGAGGTCAGTCACCGGTCTATACCTGCATCGTTGCAATGTTAGTATTTATGCTAGACTATTTAATACCGGTGCATTGTGTTTTCGTGCTTATCAGACAAACGCTTTATCGATGTCAGACGTTGTTAAAATTGATGATTTTTGTGTAAACACCTTTCTGACCAGATTCTTTACGAGTACCATTATTTTGTATTGTTAAGAAGTACATTGTAGATTTCGAATCCCATGTTTTTTGTTGGAAAATAGTAAAAAAAATCATACCTATCCTAACTATTATTATTATTAATGCAAAAGGAGCTTTGTCTGACTAATTTTGGTATGGAGATATGTAGTTTGAAACTCTGGATAGGATAATATAGACTAGTCTTAATTTTGGAAAGCTGCGCAGTTCCCGCGGGGCAGCAACAAGAACCAAACAAGAGTCCAAAACTCAAGAGTGGATTCTGAAATTCGAAACTCAAAAGTTTGTATTATGCCATCCCTCTTAGGTAATGTTAGATATGAGGCTAATCAACAAAACAATGCCTTTTTACCCGACTGCCCAAAGGAGGGTTATTACTCGACTGCCCGAAGGTAGTATTGTAGTAGTAGAAGTTAGCGTATGTATGTAGTATGTGGGTATGTATGTCCATTTCTTTGGTCCTCGCTGCAGCCTAAACGGCTGGACAGATTGTAACATATGAGGTATCATTGGATTCGTCATAACTTTCGGAGTGACATAGGGTATATAATATTTCAATATGGCGTCTGCGAAAAAAAATATGGCGAAAATAATAAAAAATATTTTGTATTAGTAATATGGTAATCAAACGAAAGCTAATAATTAGCCCATTCTAAATATATAAGGGTTATAGTACTTTTAATCTGCCGTTTTCACATAGATATCAAAAAAGTGTAATTTCATAACGATATCCTCAAAAGCATTTTCGTCGCCTAGATTCCAACAAACTGCTATGTTACAAAAATCAAAGTGGCACTCAGAGTTTCATACAAAGCGACCTACAAAACTTTTGCAAAGAATCAAAAGGGAATTCCGAAGGGATAATGTTACGTGTATCCCAACTTATTTGGGGACAGGCCGGGGTCAAACTGGAAGTAGACCGGGGATCGAACCCATGACCGCATAAGCCCTCAGAATCAGCGCGCGCCACCTTTGGGAAAAGTTAAACTTTTGTGAGAATATCACGGTTAAAGATGCCGAAAATTCAGTACATTAAGTGGGTCGACTTTTTAAACAGATTGTAGACCCAAGGCTTTAGTGTCTAACGCACTCATAATCACAATCGTGTTTACTTCTTTCTGTCATACGGTATAAGATGAAGGTAGAAAGAGTATGATAAATGCGATTACACAATACGGCCACCCGACTCTGTCTGTGTCGTCTTAGAGCTGATGAGTGTACATCACGGCACTTCTGTTTTTAGTCTTTTTTAGGGTTCCGTAGCCAAAAGGAAAAAAACTCATGTCTATCTGTCTGTCTGTCCGTCCGTATGTCACAGCCACTTTTTTCCGAAACTATAAGAGCTTATACTGTTGAAACTTGGTAAGTAGATGTATTCTGTGAATCGCATTAAGATTTTCACACAAAAATAGAAAAAACACAATAAATATATGGGGTTCCCCATACTTACAACTGAAACTCAATTTTTATTTCATCTAACCCATACGCGTGGGGTGTCTATGGATGGATCGGTCTTCAAAAATGATATTGAGGTTTCTAATGTCATTTTTTTCTAAACTGAATAGTTTGCGCGAGAGACTCTAATGTGTGTGTGTCCCCCCCCCCTGTAACTTCTAAATTAAGAGAATGATATAACTAAAAAAATATATGATGTACATTACCATGCAAACTTCCACCGAAAATTGGTTTGAACGAGATCTAGTAAATACTTAGTTTTTTTTAATACGTCATTAATCGTAAAGTAAAGGAAACTTTTATATTATGTTACTTGCTGCTACGGAACCCTTCATGGGCGAGTCCGACTTGCACTTGGCCGCTTTTTTGTTTAAGTGTTTGTCTAGTCTATTTTAAAATTGTTCATAGAAGGTGCACATATCACAAGTTCGGGGAGAGCATGGTTAAAAATGGTTCCATACACTATTGGTTCGAAGTTCGTAATTGTGTCGCGTCAAGGCGTGACTAGATTAGGAATCCAATGTTCTGATAAAAACGTTTAAAGGGGGTGTATACTCACAATAACAGAACTCATCAACCATCCTTTTGGGTTGTATACGTCGCACTGCAGTGCACAGACTTCCTCTCCGAATGTGAAACTTGTAGAGTTGTGAGTACTTGTAGTTCCCAGTTTGTACCGTAAAGCTCATGATTTTCAAATGTGATGTCGCACATAAATTCCGAAAAACTTTAATGTAACCCACGATCCACTGCTTGAAAGGCCATAGGTCCAACCGATCGGCTATCACAACTTACCAATTAGGACATTTCTATATACCGCTTTACCCTGAGTTTATCTCTCCGATTTCAACAAAATTTGGGAGGTAGACTCAGTCCATGATTCCGAGCTGTAAAAACAGGGTCTCCAGATGTGTCCCCAAAATGTTGTATGGATGTGTCCGTTTTGTTACGAAAATTATTAAGAAAAATCCGTAACAAAACGGACACATCCATACAATATTTTGGGGACACATCTGGAGACCCTGTTTTTTCAGCTCTGAATCATGGACTGAGTCTACCTCCCAAATTTTGTTGAAATCGGAGAAATAAACTCGGGGTACAACGGTAGATAGAAATGCCCATTAACCATATTATGGGTTAATTTTAAAACAACTTATAACATTCTGAACATACAGTTAAGTGAACGAACAGCGGTTTCCTAAGGTCTTAAAAGAAATTGGAAATCTTTTTTCTTGCGCCTGTTTGGAATAGATAATTTTAATCGAAATCGACGACCCAAGGCTTTTGTAGTCGATTGAAGCTATTATGAAGAAAAGAGTATAAAAGTTAGTTGTTAAGATTCATGGAAAAAAAGTGAACGAGAAGGTTTTCAATAGATATCTTTAAAGTTTGAATAAGCCACACAAAATGGTGAAATGAATTTTGTTTTTCTTTTTTATCTAAACCCGTAGTGTGTGGAGATAACTTTCGATAGATTTTTCAAAAATATTACAGATTCACTGAGTTATTTACGATTAAGGGGTTCGTTTGTAAAATATAAAGCTTTAAATCGCAATTTTTTTTGATGTTTTGTTATGCTTGGTACCTCCACGCGTTCTTGGGAAAAAGGGTATTTTATTGACAGAACAAAGAGTGAAACTACCGGGAGACTTACTCATATTAAATGATATTGTAACGGATAACTCCGTACGTCTTAAACCGAGTTTAGCTCGACATGTTTCGGGCTATTTCGTAGCCCTTCTTCTCAGGAGCACGCGACTCGGCGGCTGCCGCAACACGCACACTACGCGCCACCGCGCTGCTCGCGCGACTGCCCGACGAAACTAACACCGGCGCACAACTACCCGCATTTCGGTAACTCAACCGCAACTCGGTTTAAGACGTGAGTTATCCGTTACAATATCATTTAATATTTAATAGAACAAAGAGTTCCTATAGTAAAGTATTTAACCCCCGACTCAAATATAAGAGTGTTATAAGTTGGTCACCAATATCGGTCTGTCTAGCATCGTAGCTCCCAAAAGGTATACTGCCTTTTCCCACAATTATTATTGTTTGCCAAATGTTTCATTTGCCAACTGTATGCTTTTATAGAACACAGTAGGTTAGGTTAAGTTTGTTTTATGAAAGTCCTGAATAAAATATGGTTTCAGAGAAAATCGTTAGTTGGGAAATAACAGTTGGCAGAAACATTTGGGAAAAAATAATTGTGCGAAACTTCAGAAAACACTCAAACGGATGAACCAGTTTCGACGCGGTTTTTTTATGCGAAAGCGAGTTTCCTTGCCGAATTGAACTTTGGAATTTAATGAAATATAATTTTAATGGCGTTCAACTTTACTAAGTTGGTTTAGTTAGAAAGGGAACCCTAAATTCGCTTTGCAGCGATCGAACGTCCGCGATGTCCAAAGTAAGTACAGGCCAAAGCCTTCCACTTACACCCTGACACATTTACCTCGCTCAAACTTGTCACCCCTTAGACCACCCACTTAGTCCCCAATTTATGACATGACCAACATTCGAAGGGCATGGCCAATATATACTGTACAAACCTTATAAAATGATGGAGAATTGAATCTGGTTTTGTTGCAATAAATATTAACTTCAACTTTTTTTACGATTCCATACTCGAAGGGTGATAAATGGAACCCTATCACAGTCGCTACGATGTCCATTTGTCTCTGTCAAAAGTCTGAATTTCAAGACTCGTAATAGATAGCTGAAAGCGCTGGTAGTGTATAAAGTGACATTTAATAGAGCCTTTTGCCGCTTACTTTCAGAACAAAAGATTTCGTCACTACTTTGAAAAAATCTCGTAAGTATCTAAAATCAATATGTCAACAAAATTAAACCTTGACCAAATGTTCATAAAGTTCACTGAAAAATACTCTATTTTGAGATACGAGTTTTTTTCAAGTAGTGACGATTTCATTCTGAAGGGGCTGAAGAAGAAATGGGGGCAAGAGGGGGAAGAGTTGTGAAGAAACGGCACCTGTTACAAACATAAGGTGTATCATCAATCAATATGTGGTCTACCATCCTGAACTAGTGTATCGACTTGAAAGTTGCAACTATAGTGACCATATCCATTCGGCCACCACAGAACCTTGTCGTAATGACATTGTACGTCGATGAACATTGTTAAAGATGATTGAAATATTTACTATGATAAGGTTCCACGGTGACCCAGGAAT
>NC_133484.1:1521835-1528401 GCF_025370935.1 Choristoneura fumiferana
TTCTTATGTAGGGCTATTGTTTACACTACTTCAACATTTTTACAATCCGGAAAATCTGAATTCAACTAACAACTTAGTATCAAATAATTGTCAAGGGATTTCCATTGTCTTTATAATTACCGTTAATCTTTGTTTTAGCCAACATAAAGTAAGTTTAAAGCGAGTAGCAATAGAGCCATTTTACATAAACTTGCCACCACTGCCATTTCTTTGACCATGTGTTCCTTGTTCTAATTTTAAAAAACAGATGTTTTATTTCTGCCTACAAGTTGATTGAACCTGCCAGTACTTTATGATAGCAAAATGTTGACCAATAAAATATTGTGTTTGTTTATGAAAAGATAATGTGAATTGAATATTTTGAGTGCTTGGCATTTGGCCAAATATTTGTATTATGAATAAAATGAAGATCAAAGAATTTTATAATGTTTAGGTGAATGGAGATCTGTGCTTTAGTTGTAGGTGTTCACATTAGCTTGACCTTTTTATGTAAATTTATTTTGTGCTAGATATTGTTTTGGCTGAATGAGTCAGAACTTGGTTTAATATTTTTTGTGGATAATGTGATATAGGGACAGAAACCATTTTCAGTAAGTATAATCAGTCCAGCAGTATTTTTTAATAGAGAAAAAATATTACAAGAAAACAAATGAGGGTACAAATAACAACATGCACGTTTAAAATTCCTATTCATTAACCTTAGTGCTAATAACTGTGTTATGAGAACGACTGTGACATTTTAATTATACCAAGGTCTCGGTAGGCAGTCTAGCAAGCAAAATCGATGGTTACGTGTTTAATACGGAAAACTATGAATGAGTAACTAATTCCACTTATCGCCCTATCAGAGTCAATGACCATAATCACGCTAGCTTCCCGTTAGAGGCAGCCAAACAATCTAAACCATGACTCACAATGCAGTATCGTAAAAGGAATCACGCAAACCGAGATACAAAATTGGCTACGTGACATTTTACCACGTTGTCTGAGAGAAAGGTGCGTCAAATATTTAGACCCTTACAACAATAATGCTGTAACAGCTACTTATGCTTATTAGAATGGAAAAATCTTGCATGAATAATGTAATAAGACTCACTTTGTGCGAAATCCGGCTGTGCCGTACTGTATAAAGACGTCAGTTGTTTTCGGATGCATTTCTCTTGCGAACGCGTATACCACTCGTAAGCTACTCGGCGGCATTCTGATAGGTGATTTTTATTTATAAGGCCGCGTATCGCGAAGTTACAATCACTTCAAATCAACAAACGAGATTTCTTCTACATTCCCGCTGCAAAACGTCAAGCAAAAGCAAGTTAACAAACGTCATTGGCATTTGGCGTTCGTTTTATTCCAACCCAACGTCAAAACGTCAGATTAAAATGTGACTAAAAAAACAATGACAATCATTGTTACTACCGCGGCGCTAGCTTCTATGACATTCATACAACAAATTTTCATACGTTTACCGTAAGCCGGTACAACTTTAATTTGTCGTTTAATCTTAACTGTCAGACTGCAGACATCGCTGCAAGCGACAAGCGTTGGAGTAAACTCACTAGTGTTGCTACTCAACACTAGATGACTCTGAAATAAAACGCTGGGATAGTTCATACGATGTTAAATAGATGTCGCTATTTTCAATTTCAGATGAAATCAAAATCCTCTAAATAATCGTTGTAAGCTTAGAAATGTCCGCTGCTGGACATAAGTAGGCTTCGGCCCATTTATTTAACACCAAAAGGGGGGAGGCACATTCATTAATTTATTTCTGAGACGAATGGCAGGAAGTAAACAAGCCCTTTCCCAGCCGCGGGACACAATAGGTTATGAAACATTAAGGTCGTGTACCTATACATATTTTTTTAACTATGGCCGTGTCTTTGCACTTGACTGTACCTAATTACGTAGCCCTATTAATACCACTAGATGGCGCTTTTAAAAGCTGCCCATATCTCAAGTCAAACTAATTACCGTCAACGTCTCTCGTTGAAACGAAGTAAGGATCGGCCCATTTAGTTCGGAGTCGTTCGAGTCGTCTCTAATTTTATTAATTAGCTCCTCTGTTCGCTCCGACGAGCGCCATTGACGGAAGTTTAGGCTTGAGACACACACAATGAGGTTTAACTATGGAATGATATTTTATATCAAAAGGGGTCGTCATCATCATCATCATAACGGCCGTAGGACGTCCATTGTTGGACATAAGTCTCCCCCATAGACCTTCAGTTGCTTCAGTTGGTGGAAGCTATCTGCATTCACCGTAAACCCTTGTCTGCCGCGCGGGCATTGTGCCATCGCTTTCACCATATTTTTTATCTTCAGTCACCGTCTCACACCGTTAGACAGAAATAGTGAATGCGATAGCAAGCGTACGACAATACGGCCTCACTCAGCAGGGCTACTACGAAACTCGAAACTCGAAGTTCGTATCGAATCGTCCCTCTCGCTCTCATATTAAACAGTATAAGTGTCAGAGGTGACCTCACGAAACGAACTTCGAGTTCGAGTTTCGTAGTAACATCTCGTTGTGGACGTGCTAAGCTGCGTTAAGTAAATAGCTGCAGGTTAGTGGGAAATAAGGACTTATCGCGTATGAATTCGCCGCTAGAGGCGCTAGTGTAGCGAGGGCTCCGAAATCGTGTAGGGCTTGCAATCCGGATAACCGGATATCCATATTATCCGGATATCCGCCCATTTTCAAATCCGGATAGGAAGCTCTTCATTATCCGGATAATTTGGATAATTCGAATATCTGATATTAAGCGCGCGCTCGCGCATTGTGAGAGGTCAGTGTAGTGTATGCATACACACAGATACATTTCTTTTTGTATTAGGAAGGTTTACATGCAATACTTATTAGTTAGGTTCATTCTTAACATCTTGTTTGGTAGTGGCGATGATGAATTTTTGGTAAATGTGTATGTAAGTAATGTATGTGTTTATTTTATTAATATTATTATATTTTATGTATTTTTTTCAATCTTCAATATATTTTTTACCTTACATTACACACACCTGCTTTGATCACCTTTTTCTTGATTCTATGTTAATAACATCGTCAGGTCGAATAAGAAGGTAGAAGAAGAGATCGCTTTTTAGCGATTAGACCCCTGTTTTCTCGTCTCCTACCCTACCTTTAAGTTCTGATTTCATTTTATAATGAATGTTTTTTGGTGTTCAATACAATACGCTTTGTATTGTATTGTGTTATTTATTCTTATAATAGAGCAAGAGCCCGCAAGAGCCAGACCTTCGTTATAGTATCGTTATAATCCTTCGTTATAGTCCGACTACAGGACCAGAGCACGAAGCCTATTCCTTTGCAGCGGGGAGTCAGAAAAGGAGATGTGATCTCTCCGAAACTGTTCACCGCTGGATTGGAAGATGATTTTAAGGTTCTGGACTGGAAAGGACGAGGCATTAACAATAATGGGGAGTACTTCACTCACCTTCGATTCGCCGACGATATTGTAGTCATGGCTGAGACTATGGAGGACCTCAGTGCTATGCTCGCTGACCTCAGCAGAGTTGTTTCCGACCGAGTTAGCTTAAAAATAAACATGGACAAGACGAAAGTCATGTCTAATGTTGTGCCAGCTCCCGTAATAGTCGGAGGCTCTGCGCTCGAAGTTGTTGACGACTATGTATACCTGGGACAAACGATCCAGTTAGGTAGGTCTAACTTCGAGAAAGAGACCACTCGTCGAATCCGACTCGGCTGGGCAGCATTCGGGAAGCTTTGCAGTGTCTTTTCGGCCAAATTACCGCAGTGTTTGAAGTCAAAAGTCTTTGACCAGTGTGTGTTTGCCAGTGATGACATACGGATCTGAGACGTGGGCGCCAACGATGGCCTCATTAGGAAGCTCAAAGTCACTCAAAGGGCTATGGAGAGGTCTATGCTCGGGTTTCTCTACGGGATAGAGTCAGAAATGATGATATCCGCAGTAGAACTAAGGTTAAGGTACCGAAATAGCCCGAAGAATTGCGAAACTGAAGTGGCAGTGAGCGTGCTCGCAGGACTGATGGCCAATGGGGTTAGAAGGTTCTCGAATGTCGTCCGCGGAGCGGGAGACGAGCCGTCGGTAGGCCTCCAATAAGATGGAGCGACGACCTGGTTAAGATCGCTGAATTGCGTGTGATGCGGAAAGCACAAGACTGGTCTGAGTGGAGAGCCTTGGGCGAGGCCAAGTCCAGCGGTGGACGTCTTTCGGCTGACATGATGAATCGAATCTACTCTCGATTCTGAGTATTTCTGAGCAAAGTGCTTTCCGGAAAAACTTTCAGCCTTTAAAATATAACGAAGGTCTGGCTGTCGTGGGCTCTTGGTCCGTAAGGCAAAATAACAACAAGCAGGAGACAGAGAAGTTATAAAGTGTTTTTAAGTTATTTCACTCATTAAAGTGACAAAATAATGATTTTTACGTGCGTATAAGACAATCAGTGATTAAGTTATTAACACGATTCGTCGAATGAACCAAATTTAAATTGTTTTTAGCGTTTTTTAAAATATTTGGAAAATTATTCAAATTATTCAAAATAACCGGATATCCGGATACTGAGATTTCAAATATCCGAAATATCCGGATAATAAAAAGTTACCGGATAGTGCAAGCCCTAGTCACACGTCACTGTTTTTTGGTGAGCTCTCGTGTTTATTTATAATTAAGTAGAATAACTTTTGAGAATATTTTGCAGTATCTACCTGAAATTAATTATGGCAGATATGCGTTACGGGCAATGAATATCTGTGTTTTGAGACAGTTTTGTCTTCGGAAACCTTTGGCCTACCTTTTTTTCGAACAAAACGGGACTATGCAACACTGTGGCATACTCGATATTTTTATAGTACGTTTTAAGGTATTAAATATAGTTTAAATGTAAATTTTGTTTTGACGCCCGTAATAACAAACTAAGCACTATAACTTCAGGCAGGACCTTTGACTACAGTGGCGCCAACTGGTAAGCGCGAAAACGGTAGCCCTCATTGCGTAGGTATTGCAAGAGCTGTTGCCTAGTTACAAGAGTATGACCGCTTCAGTGTCGATAACAGTACTTACGCGGTCGGGCATTACATTTTTTGCTTGCAGAGATCGCCACCCAATAAATTTCCTTGACCACTATATGGCTTCTAATGCCTTGTACGGCTTGTTGTTGTTGGCTGCATTAATATCTCTGCCACAGCGGAGCGTGCAAAAATATTTGACACGACCAGCTTCAGCCCTAGAAATAGAGACGTAGCAGATATTTATGCACGCTTTGTTATATTCATCATCATCATCCCAACATATGGGTGGGTTCAAACCCCGGCTCGCACCTCTGAGTTTTTCGAAATTCATGTGCGGAATTACATTTGAAATTTACCACGAGCTTTGCGGTGAAGGAAAACATCGTGAGGAAACCTGCACAAACCTGCGAAGCGATTCAATGGTGCGTGTGAAGTTCCCAATCCGCACTGGGCCCGCGTGGGAACTATGGCCCAAGCCCTCTTGTTCTGAGAGGAGGCCTGTGCCCAGCAGTGGGACGTATAATAGGCTGGGATGATGATCCCAACATATATACGTCCCACTGCAGGCACAGGCCTCCTCTCGGAATGAGAGGGCTTGGGCAGTAGTTCCCACGCGGACCCAGTGCGGATTGGAAACTTCACACACACGTGTAGCATAACGAAAGCGATTTAATATCTTGAATTTGTCTTAGTGGACCAACAGCCTAAACTAAAACGCTCTCATTACGTCGAAATCGCACGATTAATAACATCCAGTCCTAAACGATGCCCGCGCGCACGTAAAACACATGTCACGTCATTCATAATTGATTTACTACAAATCGCTTTGTGTTTGAAGTTTAAATAAAAACTGTTTTCAGTTTGTTACGGATAGTTAACATGGTTTCAAATTAGTTTTCCATTTTTTCGTGTAATTTATATCAGATAATATTTATTATTTAATATTATTCCTTTGAGGAGATGAAACTTTAAATTAACCCCAAAACGGCTGGTATGTACTTGCCACAGTTTTTAATATAATTACATCATCATCATCATCATCATCATCCCAGCCTATATACGTCCACTGCTGGGCACAGGCCTCCTCTTAGAACAAGAGGGCTTGGGCCATAGTTTCCACGCGGGCCCAGTGCGGATTGGGAACTTCACACGCACCATTGAATTGCTTCGCAGGTTTGTGCAGGTTTCCTCACGATGTTTTCCTTCACCGCAAAGCTCGTGGTAAATTTCAAATGTAATTCCGCACATGAATTTCGAAAACTCAGAGGTGCGAGCCGGGGTTTGAACCCACGACCCCCTGTTTGAGATGCGATAGGTCAAACCACTAGGCCACCACGGCTTATAATTACATAAATTTTAAATGTTGTCAGTAAATAATAAGCTGTTAGCTAAAAGAAATATTTCTGAAATGTGTTGAAATGTAGGCACTCGTATTAGTTTTTTTAATGGCTTTTGTAATTGCAAAAAAAAAACACTCCAAAGAAATAATATTTCGTTTAAACAACGCTCAAAGCAATAATTAAATTAAATTGCGAAGCATATAAAGACTCTACCATAGGCA
>NC_133484.1:1528501-1529581 GCF_025370935.1 Choristoneura fumiferana
GCATAATTTGCAAATTTCAAATATTGTTTAACTAGGCAGAAAGTTACTTTCGTATAATGTAATTTTGCCGATATAATAAAATGAGTGAGCATCTTTAACATTACAATAGAAACGATGGTTTTCCTCAACGTTGCTTTGTTTTTTTATTACCGAAGCTTACTAACATAATCCAATCTACTTCTCTGGAAACTAGTAACTAGTTGGTTGTAGTATTTTTTAATCTGAGGGACATAAGGTACGGGACTAACGAACCTATCCAGGTTAAAAGGGGGGTAGATTAGGTATGTTTGTTTGTTAACCACGACTGAGCATTATAAAGTAAGAAAGTAACTCAGCAATTGTAGTTTAAGTGATAGCAAAACAATTCAAGCACTTTTAATTCTAACATATTTTTTATTGTCACATCTGCAAATGATACAAAAAGAGTTTGGGAGGGGCTCGGTGCGAATGCTCTACCTCACTCGACACGAATAACCAAGAGATGTCGGTGTAAAAACTTTACCAATTTTTTGAATCACGATTTTGTTTAAAAGTGTGACACTCTCTGGACTTGACAATAAACCGTAAGAAGGCTATCGAAAGATTTTTCTTGATTAGACTGAGTTAGATACAACTTTATTTACTTATAGTATAGTTAGTGGTCCTATTATTATGTACCATGTACCTACAGTCGAGGAAACTAAATCACGTACCAGGGTGGAACCATTAGGCTATTAATGTCATGTTGACATCCCAATTCCATACATTTGCCAAAGAAATCATAGCGAAATATTTAGATTATGAAAAGGTTCCACCCTGGTACATGGTTCAGTTTCCTTCACAGTACTTGGTCGTTTTTTTGTATTCTATTATTAGTCAATTAGGTAAGTATCATAGGTTAGGGACTTGAATTGTTACTGGAATAAAATGTAATGAAAACGAACCATGTCAAAAACAAAAAACTGTAAAAAAGATTGAACGTTTTTATTCAAAATAGGTAATCTTACAAAAATCACTTGACAGAATTAAGGGTAGGTATGATTTTTGAAATCGCGTCCGGAAAAATTGAAAATACTCTTCGAAAGCTGTAAAAACCTGTGA
>NC_133484.1:1530390-1558350 GCF_025370935.1 Choristoneura fumiferana
TATCACTCTCTGGCCCATACACTATCTCTATACCAAAAATATGTCAATCCGTTGCGAAAGAAGGCTAAACATACAAACACACACTTTCACATTTGTAATATTAGTATGGGTACATACATACATACATATAATCACGCCTTTTTCCCGTAGGGGTTAGGCAGATACCACTTCTTTTCCACTTGCTACGATCCTTTACATATAGATATTAGGGTTGATATTTGGAATGAGCTAATGATTAAGTAACTTTAAATTCAGGAGTCGACATCCATTTAAAATCGTGAACCAGCTAGAAATCCCCGTAAGGGTCCGACTGGTTGAAGTACCTACTATTAGACATACTTTTCCTTCATATTTAATTAAGTAAGCCCGGATAACTACCCCGGATACCACACCGCTGCTTAAAGAACGCAGGCGGTGCGGAAACGTCACGATTTTTGGTGGAGAGCTGCGGTAAAGTTCTGACGTTTACGGCACGTCACTGCGATTCCGCACCGTTTGCGTATTTTAAGCAGCGGTGTGGAGACAATGCAATAAAATTGTGATGCTTACGGCACGTCACTGCGATTCCGTACCGTCTCCGTATTTTGAGCAGTGGTGTGGCGGTCCTTTAAACTCGAATTAAGATGTGATTTACCCTAGTTTACTTTATTTAATATGAGTGAGTCTCACGCTACGAATGTCTCACGGTAGTTTTATGTTTGGTAGCAAGTCTCTTTCTTCTTTCACCCCTTTTTTTAAGCATTCGAATTACACATTTATTTTATTGTATGCAAGTATAAACAAAATGCCGTAAATATGAGAATCTTGCAAACAACTTCATATTTGCGACTTCTGCTGTTGAAACTCTTGGTCCGTGGGGACCCGATACTAAAAAACTTATTAAAAAAAAAGCTTGCCTGTTCCACAGGTGACGATAGGGCTGGGTCTTTCCTCGGTCAACGATGCCATGCTTGGGATTGCCATACAACGCGGAAACGCAGCTAACCTTAGGCAGTTGTATGTAAGTATGTATGTAAACTCTTTATTGCACATACAATACAATACAATACAATACAATAACTCTTTATTGCACACCAATACAGTAAACAGTACAGAGAACACAAGTATATACATAGAGATTAAAAATAAAAATAAAAATACAAATACACAGAGAGGAGAACAAAGGCGAGCTTATCCCTAAAAAGGGATCTCTTCCAGCTAACCTAGTTAGGAAAAACATTTGGTTTTATAGAGGATAAGCGGAAAATTACGCGCGGTAAAGAGACAACAACAGAAATACTCAAAAGAGATAAATAAATACAACTTATTTACATTAAAACTACATAAACAAAAGATATAACAAAAAATTACAAAGCCGAAACAGTCTCATCTCAGGTGTCAGTGTCCAGCCATAATTTCTTTAAACTCTCCCTGAACAAGGCCACAGACGGAGATTCCCTTAGAGACAAGGGTAAGTTGTCTCATCGCCGGCGAGGAAACGATTGGCTATCGACTATTTTCTCGCTCAAGAAACGAACAAAAGATATAAGATCCTGTGTGAGTAAAAGAGACATATATATTAATAGTTGATCGCTGGCGGTTCACACTGCCGGCGAGAACTCGCTCTTACATCTTTTGTCGCAGCGACAAGAGCTATAAAACTCGCTGAGCTATAAAACTAGCTCAGCGATACTCGCTCAGCGCTGTTAGCTTGGCGGCCGCCCGGCTCGAGTGAGTGGAGCGAGTAATCGCCCGTCGTGCTCGAACACTCGCTTTTCACTGCTCGCCCACTCGTTTCTAATTACTCGCTCTGCGCGCTTCTCGCTCATCGTCGGCGGTGGGACAAGTGCCTTATGGGCACCCTGCCCAATAGCAGCGACTTGGGTGATATTTGCCAATATCGATTATTAGGATTAGAGTAAGTTAGTTTTATAGTTTTATTTCTATTGTTAATTATTGCAATGTGTGTTATTTATTAAATAAATTGAGGCCATTTTTAAAAAGTTATAGTCTAAACTGGGCTTTAGTGAGATTTGCAGGCGTATCGACTCAAACAGGCTCTTAATCGAATTGTCCCATTGTTTACACAGAAAAGGGTTTGTGCTAATGTTACAGGAAAGGTCAAGGTCACCGTGATCCGTGACCCTAATACGACTAAAAGGCTCTGTCAGATCCCACATCTTTTATTCAGCAGGATATTTAATTACCGTGTTGATTATAGCTTTTAGTGAAGTAGCGGTGCTAGTAACATAAAAAACTTTTTATTTTGGACAACCTAATTTGATACTTGCCATCTACAATGCAATGCAGGGGCTTGTTAGATTATTTTCTATAATCCTTTTTTCTTTGTAGCAATTTTTCATTTCGCTTTTTTTTTCGCGAAGGCAATTTCCAAGTCTTCTTTTTGAATGAAGCTTATTTTCACATTCGCGTTTTATCTGAGTTGCATTTTTTCCAGCCGCGTTTTTCCCCAATCCCAATCGAAACAAAACAGTGTCGATGGAGCCCTGGTATCACCTAGCTCCTGTTTCCCATCGATTCTTATGTAAACCACAAAACCAGGCTTAACGGCTCATAGGTAGGTTTAGGTTATGTTAGTTTTGCATCGGCCGAAGGCCATAACCACCCAGGACAGGAGCTCCGCGTGAGCTCCGATTGGGATTGGGGAAAAACACGACTGGGGAAAAATGCGACACAAAAGAATGCGAATGTGTTGTGTTTGTCTTTGTGTTCTTTTTTTCTGTACCTAATAATATTGTTGTCTTGTGTTGTGAATAAATGTATTTTCTTTCTTTCTTTTCGAATGTGAAAATAAACTTCATGAAAAAAACAGGTGTATAAACAAAATTCGTGAAAAAAACACGTAATGAAATTTTGTTGCAAAGAAAAAATATTATGGGAAAATAATCTAACAAATCGTGTACACGAATCAGGGTCGGTATTTTCATGTCGGTTTTATCCGGCCGGGAAAAAGTGTCACCCATCATGTACACGCCCATAGAAGCTCTGTCAGTTTTCTATGGGCGGGAACACGAAGAACAGGGTCGGTATTTCATGCCGGTATTATCCGGGCCGAGAATGAGTGTCACCTTCATGTACACGCCCATAGAAGCTCTGTCAGTTTTAATGGGCGTATACTCGAAAACAGGGTCGGTATTTCCATGTCGGTATTTATCCGGGCCGGGAAGAGTGTCACCATAACAAAAAACAAAACGTTCTTGTATGACATCAAAATGGAAACAAGTCTTTTATTGTTAAAACCAGGCAGTCAAATTATGTGTTGTGTTCAGGGCCGGTTTTAGGGTTCTGTATCTCAAAAACAAATAACGGAACCCTTATAGAATTGCTTGGTTGTCTGTCTATCAAGATCCTTTGTATCAGGAACGCGGGGAAGTAACAAGCTAAAATTATTAGTACCTATCAAATATTAAGGTCTGCCCGTATTAAAACAATGATAAAATGATCTCTTGTAAATTACGAGTATTGTCTTCTAAGTCGAAACACAATCAAAAGTTACATTCTGTAAGAAGTATTTCCATAGAAATTTACTGTAACCAAAGAACTTTTATATGACGAAAGAAATTTGACATGTCGGTCTCTATGTACTTACCTGTTTTTCTGTAGGTACAGTCGAGTTCATAAACTTTTAAGCAAAAAAATTATAAAAAATATCTGAACACGACTCTGAACTATTGTTGACGGCGCAGGCAAAGCGTGTTCAGATATTTTTTAATAATTTTGCCCACAAGTTTATGAACTCGACTGTACTGCTTACCTGCCTGCCTGTGTTTCTGTGCTGTTGGTGTTCAATAAAGAGACATTGTATTGTATTGTAGATTTGTCAAAATTTGACGCCGTGACAATACGGATAACTCACGTCTCAAATCGAGTTTAGATCGTCATGTTTCGGGCTAATCCGTAACCCTTTGGGTAGGGTCCTCCCTCGGGTAGTCGCGCGAGCAGCAGGGCTACTACGAAACTCGAAACTCGAAGTTCGTGTCGTGCGGTCCCTCTCGCTCTCGTATCAAATAGTGTAAGTGCCAGAGGGACCGCACGACACGAACTTCGAGTTTCGAGTTTCGTAGTAGCCCTGCAGGGCGGTGGCGCGCAGTGCTCGTGTGTTGCAGTAGCCGCCGAGTCGCGTTACACCCGGAAGAAGGGTTACGGATTAGCCCGAAACATGTCGAGCTAAACTCAATTTCAGACGTGAGATAGCTGTCATTTAAAATGAGCGAGCCTCACGGTAGTTTCATGAGCTTTCAGTTGGTTGTAAAATTCACTTCATAATATATAAACCTTTCTTACGTAAGGCACTTGTCCCACCGCCGACGATGAGCGAGAAGCGAGTAGAGCGAGTAACTAGAAACGAGTGGGCGAGCAGCGAGAAGCGAGTGTAGTTTTGTCGCTCGGCCGTAAGCGAGTGTTCGCGTGCGACGGGCGATTACTCGCTCCACTCGACTCGCTCGTGCGGTGCGGCCGCCAAGCTGACATTGCTGAGGGAGTATCTATAGCTCAGCGAGTTTTATAGCTCTTGTCGTTGCGACCAAAACATGTTAAGAGCGAGTTCTCGCCAAACAGTGTGAACCAGCGATCAACTATTAATATATGTGTCTCTTTTACTCACAGGATCTTTATCTTTTGTTTCGTTTCTTGAGCGAGAAAATAGTCGATAGCCAATCGTTTCCTCGCTGGCGGTGAGACAAGTGCCTTAATCTTTAAGTTTCGACTCGGCTTGCTATAAGTTGTTTACAAATTATTGTATCAACTCACATACAACTGTTGCACTAAACTCGGTGTGAACATGTTTAATTTCAAACTTTTTGTGAAAGGTTTACCGAAATTCTAAGAAACCGCGGTGTAATTTATGTTGCAATTAAACGATAACCATTATACTTTGTTGTTGACTTTGTCTAACAAAAGGGCAAAGGGCAATGGCTACTATAATAATAATTACATTGCCTGTTACTTTCGGTGAACTTTTTGAAGAGGCCGTTGGTTTTGACCGCAACTGGGTCCTACCACCTGCAAAACTAACAATAACAACCTGCAAACTATGCAATTTTCTGGAACAAAAACTATCCTATGTCCTTTCCCGGGACTCAAACTATCTGTATACCAAATTTCATCTAAATTGGTTCAGCGGTTTAGACGTTATGTAGTAACAAACAAACAGACTTACAAACTTTCGCATTTATAATATTTTTGTGGGATACTCGTAAATAGTTAGGTTATTGATGTCACCACCATTGATGTGTCTGACAACGTTAATATTCACATAAAAATGCTGATACGGTGGACGCGGAGCTACTTACCACTCACGATTGCTTCAAAATGCCGCGCAAGTGTTTCAGTTTCGGTTTCGGCAAGTTTCACCGATTTCAATCTAACGCCGAAACTTACCGCAAACAAACCAAATGTTCAGTCCAACACTAATTCAATACAGGGTGTTTAAAACCTTTTAGGGCTCATCGAATTTGATTTATGCTGTTAGTGAAATTGTTTTGCGAAAACGAGTGGGTAGTTAAATAATAGCTCGTTATTATTTAGCGTGCAAAAGGTTGACGGCTATCTTGAAGTGGCAAAGTACCTAGATTATTTTCTCGGCAGTATAGAGGAAACTGCTTATCTACAGAATTAGAAAAAATTAAGATTGTTTTTTTTTTGGAATCTTTTTGTATTTTTTATTTCAATTCCAAATTTTTACTTTTACGGTCATCTCTAAACCTAAATTGAAAATCCAAAGAAAAAACCAATCTTAATTTGATTGCTTAGTAACGATATCTCTTGTCCGGGTGAGCGGTTAGTTCCAATGGAGTGCGAAAAAGTTTCTCGATGAGGGCTACGCATAGATGTCGCTAGCGTCACTGCTTAAATGGCTAAATAAGAAACAAACAAGCTGAGATATGAGGTGCATAGGGGAAATTCGTGTCGGTACCGTTGACCATCAGTGGTGTAGCGGTATAGCACTCGGTACGGAATACCGAGGACCTGGGTCGGATTCCCAGCGCTGGTCTTATTTTTCTGGTTTTTCTGTGCATCTATATTTCAGTTTGTATTTTCAATTTAGAAAAAATTGTTTGTCTTGCAACGTATGACCTGCCCTGGTCAATGCAAGTGAGTAACGTTACTAATTCTGTCTCTGAGCCTTATCCCTAACATACCCCTCTTCATCGCCCTTTGGCATCTTGCTAGTTTCTCTCGGTGGTTTAGAGTAAGGGAAAATGTCTTACATCCATACGTTATGCAGGGAAGGATACAAGTATTGATCGTTTTCCTTTTGAAAGAAAGAAAGAAAGAAAGAAAAATGATTTATTAACGGTCCCAACAGTACCACCACCAAACACAAAAAACAATAATAATATTACTATACAAGCAAAATCACAATAAATTGTATGGTGATGACACCAATTGTCACCGAAAAAGGGTCTCCACTCAGCATGTGTTGCTACACAGTGGGTGCAGCAACGCTGATTTTCTGCAGAGCCCAAATTTGAGCTAAACGACAGCTCCACTTGTTTACATTATAAATTTATAATATAACTAGCTGTTGCCCGCGGCTTCGCCCCCGTTGTAATTTTTTCTAAGTTTTCTTCATGAAAACCTTCTCCTGACAATAACGAACACAACAAAATAAGAATAAGCGAAATCGGTCCAGCCGTTCCCGACTTTTGCGCTTAGCAACACATTTGCGACTCATTTTTATTTATATAGATTAAACAGGTATTTTAAAATACCCACACAGCTTAGACTAAGCCTACGTTTTAACCAAGTGACGGACATAAGGCACAATGCAAGAGCCATGGCGATACTAAAAAAAAAAAAAAAAACATATTATATGCAATACCCATACACATACAGCACAGGATATTATCAAATATTATTAGAGGAAGGATGTAGCACTGTACGAACTGACTGAGTGTTACTTTTGTTATAAGTACTCATAATCTCTTTGAACGCCCAATACTTCCTCCAGCCACTGGCAATACTTTTATTTACCTCTTCGTAGAGTTCTGGTATTGAGTGTTGCAATGTTGATGGTTATGCATCTTTTTGTAGGAGGGTTTCGGTCTAGTATTCCCGCGGGGACCAGCCGTGTTGATCTCGAGCTTGACGGGGATGGAAATTTTCAGACAAGTTGTTATGTATGTAGATGAAATGCTAAAATGGTTATCTTAACCTTTATTTTTTATTTTTTTTTTTAATTTTTTATTCGACTGGATGGCATACGAGCAAGTGGTTCTCCTGATGGTAAGAGATCACCACCGCTCATAAACATCTCAACACCAGTATTACAGGACACGTTGCCAACCTAGAAGCCTAAGATGGGATACCTCACGTGCCAGTAATTTCACCGGCTGTCTTACTCTCCACGCCGAAACACAATAGTGCAAGCACTGCTGCTTCACGACAGGATTAGCGAGCTAGAAGAGCAAATCGTACTGTCCCTCTCAGTCTCGTCCCTTACAAAATCAATTTCGATATGATTTCTTTGGCAGATGTTTGGAATGTCAATATGACATTTCCGTAGCACTGAGGTTCCACTCTGGTACAGTGATTAAGTTTCTTTGACTGCAATTCTCTGAAAAACGCTCGCTTTTAATAAAAATTTGCACTTTAAAGTTGAATATTTCGCAAAAAATTCAATGAATCGAAAAATAGTCTTAGCAAACCCCTAATGGTGTTAAAAGACTTATCAAATCCAACGACACCCACACTATAGGGTTGGATGAGAACAAAAATCACCCCACTTTACGTCTATGGGAGGTATTCTATATTTTTTTTTTTTGTTAGTTTTTTATTGAACCATTTTGTCGGCATAATTTACATATATATCCGTCTAAAAGTCCCTGCGTAAAGCCGCGGACGGACGGTCTGACAGACAGACAGACAGACAGACATGGCGAAACTATAAGGGTCCGTTTTTTGCGCGTGCGAAGTTCCCAATCCGCACTGGGCCCGCGTGGGAACTATGGCCCAAGCCCTCTTGATCTGAGAGGAGGCCTGTGCCCAGCAGTGGGACGTAGCCTATGCTGGGATGATGATGATGATGAAGTAGGAATACTAGGAATAGAACTACAACGCTGAAAACAAAAAGGGAATATTATAAAAGGAACTTATATTACAAATGTGAAAGCTTTTAAATTTGTTTACGCTACGCCCACGTGAATGGATTAATAGTAGGCGGAAAAGGAAAAGTTCCAACAAAATAATTCCGCTTTGAGTTATTATTTATTAGATATATTACGAGTAGCAGATGGGTTGATATCAAAAATGAGTTCAACGTTTGTCGACGTCGAAAACGTCGCGAAGAAACGGTTTACTAATGTTTCGGCGAATAACGTTTGGCAACCTGTTTCATTTCGCAACTTTTCATTTCGCAACTTTTCATTTCGCAACTTTTCATTTCGCAACTTTTCATTTCCCAACTGTTTAATATTTCTGAAACTGTAAATATTTCAGGATTTTTATAAAACTAACCTAACCTCACCTAAAGGGTTCTACACGATGGCCCTGAAATAAATCCTGAAATATTTACAGTTTAAGAGTTTGCGAAATGAAACAGGTTGCCAAACGTTACGTTGCGAAAAGGCAGTAGGTACTCCCGAAGAAACTTGCACCTACCTGCGAAGCCATTCAATGGTATGTGTGAAGTTACCAATACGCACTGGGGCCGCGTGGGAACTGCAGGGCTACTACGAAATTCGAAAATCGAAGTTCGTATCGTACCGTCCCTCTCACTTTCGTTTTAAATAATACAATGTGTTACCGGCAGCCACGCTTTTTTAAGGGAGGTTAAAGTAACGTATTTCTGTAACTTAACCGTGAAATTAATTCAATTAATAAGCTACTTTGATTTAATTTTAATTTTGTAATCTTTCACTTTTTGTAACACTTTTATTTGACAAATAAAATTAGTTTAATTACGTATAAGATAAATAAATTAATAAGCTAAAATTCAGACTTTTGTCAACTTTCTAACAAAATTATAATTGCCAGCAATGTACATAATAATCAAAGTATCTGTCAGCTGTCATTTACACTTACAACACACAAATACACACACTTTTGCATTTATTAGTGTGGATTATTAAATTACCTAGTTAGATTTAGAGTAAACAATCTTGTAATCCAAAAATAAAGGTCTTTCATCATCGATTCACGTAACACATGCGATGTTGTATGTGATACACAATTATTCCATGAGTCGATAGCAAACATCTAGTCCCTAGGGCCAAAACTTGACTATGTATTACGTGTGAAGTTTGTTATTGGTTAATTCAAAGCACTGGTTAGGGACGCAGGTAATCAAATGTAATATTAGAAATGCCGAATGAATTCTGTACCCGTTTTATGTTATTTTCTCACTACATAGCACTTAATTTGGTCGTGAAGAATTGGTTTATCACTAGCCGTTAAATGTCATTTTTTTCAGGTTTAAAACTTATATCATTAGGATGTCCGAGACACAGTGGTTAGAGAACCTGACTACGAAGCTTGAGGTCCCGGGTTCAATCCCCGGCTAGGGCAGATAATAATAATAATAGGGCCTTGACATAAAATAAATAAATATCATGGGACACTTGACACCAATTGACCTAGTCCCAAACTAAGCAAAGCTTGTACTACGGACACTAGGCAACGGATAAACATACTTATTTAGATAAATACATACTTAAATACATATTAAACATCCAAGACCCGAGAACAAACATTTGTATTATTCATACAAATATCTGCCCCGGCCGGGATTCGAACCCGGAACCTTAAGCTTGGTAGTCAGTTTCTCTTACCACTCGGCCATCCGGTCGTCAAATCTTTTAACAGATGATCTAAGTCGCACCACGACGACACTTGCGCTCGGCAGTTATTAGTATAAATAATACGAATGTCCGTTCTCGAGTCCTTGGGTATTTAATATCGTATAATAAAGTATTTACCTATTAACGTATGCCTGTCCGTTCCCTTGTACCCATAAAACAAGCATCGCACTCAATGCTGCATGCGGCGACCGCAAAAGTAATGAACACGGTAGTCGGCCGCATTCGGCGAGCGACAGCTGTCACCGCCTTAACATGGCCGCCGCAGTAGACGGACAGACTTACGTAATGTACGGACGACGTTCGTTCGCCGAAGTAGTTTGAAACAAATTCGGCGACCGCATTAGGTGAACGACGCAGTGTAATTACAGGTATCGCTCAAACTGCACGGCATTCGGCATTAGGGCATGCGCTATGTTAGGATTACTTTAAATAGCTTACGTTGACAATTATTCTTATATGTCATTCATTATGTAGCCTTGCGATGGCCAATTTATATGTATTAAAAAAATTTGGCTTACTCCTTGTTTGAGAACTATAAAATGTATTTGTACTTCGAGTTTCGAGTTTCGCAGTAGCCTGCAGTATTGTATTATTAGGGTTCCGGAGCCAAAATGGCAAAAACGGAACCCTTTAGTTTCGCCATGTCTGTCTGTCTGTCTGTCTGTCCGTCCCTCCGCGGCTTTGCTCAGGGACTATTAATGCTAGAAAGCTGTAATTTTGCACGGATATATATGTTAATTATGCCGACAAAATGGTACAAACAAAAAATTAAAATAATTTTTTTAAGGTACCTCCCATAGACATAAAGTGGGGGTGTTTTTTTTTCTCATCCAACCCTATGGTGTGGGGTATCGTTGGATAGGTCTTTTAAAACCATTAGGGGTTTGGTAAGACGATTTTTGATTCAGTGATGTTTTTGCGAAATATTTAACTTTAAAGTGAAAATTTTCATTAAAATCGAACGTCCCCCTCCCTCTAAAATTTAAACCGGTTTGTGGAAGAATTTGAATAAATTCAGGATGGTAGTAAGTATATCAAACTTTCAAGAAAAACTATAACGGCTAAGTTTGCTTGAGAATTATTAGTAGTTTATGAGTAAAATAGCAGCCTAACGTATAAAATATACCTAAACTTGGAAGATTCCGTATAAAATACGAAATCCTTAAAAAATATTACTAATTTTTTTCGTAATGGCTACGGAACCCTATTTTGGGCTTGTCCGACACGCTCTTGGCCGATTTTTTTCTTTTACACTGAGCCACGTCACGTCCTCCTTGTCTATGGTTTTTATTTTTTTATTTTTCTTTGCTTAACTGGGGCAAAGGAACTGGCACATGCATTCATATTTAACGTTTGGGCTCCAATCCTGCCGTGTCACCAACTAACATAGTTTTAGTGCTAGTTTTAGTCTTATCTATTTTATTGTTGTATGGTGGTGGACTTATGGAGCCAAAACAAATCTTTCTTTCTTTCTATTTTCCACGGCTTTAAAATAAGCAAGTTTGTGAAAATCGAGTTCTATGATCACCCCACTACTGACAAAATTAATCGACTTGGTACGAGTATAACAATTGAATCTCAAAACTTTTTAGCAATATAAGAACTGCGTCGCGAGACTTGCAGGTTTTTACGTGTTATGTTTTTGATGGGATTACTTTTATTTTAATAGATAAAGTTAAAATTGTATGTGTACCGAAAGAAAATAACAATCAACAACTCTAATGCGGGGCAGCCTGTTAGTAGTTATGATGAAAACAGGGTGCTCATTTAATTGAGCGTGCTATAACTCGTGACACTGTATAAATAAAGGAAAGGGGAAAAAGTGCGCTGTGGAAAACATTTCATCTTATAGTAATAATATAATTTAATGCCATTTGTGGATTTTATAAACAAATTGCAAAATCTGTGTATACGTTTAAAATAAAACTGGTGCAGTCAAGACGATTATCAAATTTAAGAAATTCAATTGTAATCCCGGTCTTATGCTTTTTTGTCGTTATTAATTTCACTTTTGTTTCTCATTTTCAGGTTTCCGTAGTCAAAATGGTAAAAATGGAACCCTTATACACTACGTCATTAAATTGCTTGGCAGGTTTATGATGGTTTCCTTCACCGCAAAGCTCGTGATAAATTTTAAATGGAATTTCGCACGTGCGTTATGAAGAACACAATGCGAGCCTGTGTTTGAACCCACGGATATTTGCTTGAGTACGTAAGTTGGAAACCCCCGACTTTGCCACTTCAAAGTTCAATATCTTAAAAACGACTGAACTGTCTAAGAATGAAACATGTCTAAGAACCATCGCTAGAAACCCTGATTTCAAATAAAAAAAACGGATTCAAATCAGTCCACTCGTTTAAGAGCTACGGTGCCACAGACAGACAGACACATAGCGGTCAAACTTATAACACCCTCTTTTTGCGTCGGGGGTTAAAAATAGGCTATTGAAAATATCCGTCCGTTGTTTTCACCGGATAAAGGACCGTTTTTTGAGGTGTTCTATTGGCTTCGATCGTCGCCGGACAAGTGTCCGGTGCATGTACTCACATTCAGTGTTAAGGCTTACAATGTAAGCCATACAACACCTCAAGTCCGGCAAAAAAAAAAAGTGCCGAAAAAGTTTCACGATGAGGTCTACGGTATAGATGTCGCTAGCGTCACTGCTTAAGTGGCTAAATAAGAAAAAAACAAGCTGAGATATGAGGTGCATAGGGGAAATACGTGTCTGTACCGTTGACCAGCAGTGGTGCAGCGGTATAACAGGCGGTACGGAATACCAGGACCTGGGTTCGATTCCCAGTGCTGGTCTTATTTTTCTGGTTTTTCTGTGCATCTATATTTCAGTTTGTATTTTCAAAAAAAAAACGGCCCGTTGTCCGGTGAAAACATCGGACGTCTACAAGCGGCCTTATGGTGGTAGTACCGTAATGTATAAAACTGTGTGCTCATTGTGCATAAATAAAAAAAGTTTCAATCTCTCTCTCTCTCATTAAGAGCAGAGAACTTATTTGCCTAACACTTGGAATCACAATCGTTTTCACCGTTTCTTTCTGTCACACGGTATAAGACGAGGGTAGAAAGAGATAGTGAATGCAATCACAAACGTCAGCGTTAGACAATACGGCCTCGGGAGAGGCAATTTTTATTTCAGTTTGTTGATTGTATTCGACAACGCAGTTTAAGAGCCAGTTGAACTTTTATAAAACAACGAATCAATCCCTATCGACACAGTAGAGATAAGGACAGTAATCCGTCTCGGCAGCGTTCTTCATAATTACCTACTCCGACTCGGTACACAAACGCGTGATAGGGCTGCCTACTCTACTAGCTGTCACTCTTCAGTTATGTATTTGATTTGATAATGTCACATGAAATTTAAAGTAGGGGAAGGATTAGGAGAGATTTAAAGATGTACTAAGTAGTGTTTAACAAAAATGCATTTTAAGTTATTTTAATAAACCACAAAACGTATTATGTTTTAAACGGTTTTATTTGGCTTCATCACTACGTATATTTGTTACCAACAAATTAGCTACGGAGAAGTATTTGCGCCTCTTCTGAGATGTGCGAATAGCTTTATCGTTGAATTTAAGAATATAAAAATTCGCATTCTGTTAAACAACTTCAATAAATACGTTTTTATTAAGTATATTATATTAGATCCGTACACTGAACAATACTGTTTATATCGTTGTGACATATTAAGGTACGTTAAAAATGCGCGTAAGTCTGTACGTAACCGCGGGGCATTCGTGACTGATGGTTGCCGAGGTATGCTGAGAATTCCGGGCTCGTAGGTATACCTCGCGTTCCGGCCGTTTGTATGAAGAGGGTGTACTACTCCTTTTCTCTACTGTGCTATCGAGTGCGAGCTGCCTCGTGGACGGCCGGTTTCATAAACCGTAGTTTACTTAATTTACGGTTAAACCAGAAACGTGACACCGGGCATTGTTAATAAAATGATTTAATTTGTTTCCACGTTTTTCTAACGGAAACCCGCGACGAAATTGATAAGTTCGTTTTGTATTTTTAGGAACTGTTTTGAGTTCTACGCATGTTGCTTCTATTTAAGGTCCGAGTGTTCGACACGCTAATGCCCAATAGACGACACCCTGCTGTCATCTCTATTGCTAATAACATAAAACGCGATCAAGCTAAGTTTGCACCTGACGTTAAAAAAATAACCCTCCTTCGGGAAGTCTGGTATACATAGATGCGTGGGTCAGCAAAGTACCTCATATTGGTTTAGTTTATTAAATAAGGTAAACGCACGAGTGCTCGATACTGCCCCAATAGTTGGCACCTTTAATCATACAACACAACCAAGCTAAGTTTGCATCTCGCACTTAACAAAACAGTTAAAAAAATTAAAATTCAACAAATAGGCGACCAAAATTCGTAAGACTCAAATTCAAAGGGTGCCAGCGGAACCCTATTACTGAGACTCCGCTGTCAGTCAGTCTGTCACAGAGCTCTATCTCTTGAGTCGTAATAGTTACACACATGAAGTTTTCACAAATTATGTATTACTGTTGCCGCTATATACAAGAACAAATACTAAAAACAGAATCAAATAAATATTTAGGGGGGCTCCCATACAACAAACGTAATTGTTTTGCCGTTTTTTACTTGATATTAATAACGGCAACAGGTAGACGCATGAAATGTTTACAGAATCTTTAGTTCTTAATCACTTTAAAAATAAATAATTAAATTCAAATAAAATAAATGTTTAAGGGGGGCTCCCGTACCACAAACTTGTTTTTTTTGCCGTTTTTTTTTGCTTATGTCTAATGTTGTGTATAAATAACGGCACTGTTTTTTTTACGTAAAAGCAAGTTTTCTTGCGATGTTAGCTTATCTATGTTTGATAAAAAGAATTTCTGCCATTTTTGAGATATTTAAACTTGTTTTTTTTTTTTATAAATTTTTGGAGAGAAGACCTGTGCCCAGCAGTGGGTATATAGGCTGGGAGGTTTACTAAATTTTCGGCGAAAAACGTTTGGCAACCTGATTCATTTCGCTGTTTAAACTATAAACATTTCAGGATTTTTATAAAACTAATCTAAACTAAAAGGTTCTACACGATGGCCCTGAAATATTTACAGTTTTAGTTTGCGAAATGAAAAGTTGCGAAATGAAACAGGTTGCCAAGCGTTACGTTGCGACAAGGCAGTACCCGAGGCAGCAGGACTACTACGAAACTCGAAACTCGAAGTTCGTGTCGTGCGGTCCGTCTGACACATACTATTTAGTACGAGAGCGAGAGGGACGGTACGATACGAACTTCGAGTTTCGAGATAAAAGAGCGGGTATTTCGTTTTTTACATTTCCTAGCTTAAACAAAGTAGCTTTGGTGTTACCATTGGCTTTCACAAGTGATAAATGTTCACGTTGTATCCAGCTTCCAGTGGATTTAATTCGACGTCTAGACACTTGCTGGGCTGTTGTAAAGTCATGCTGGATGTGCGAAGATTTTCCTTAACCAGTCGCGGACGAATATATACCGGACAAAATGCAAATCAAACTCGCGTGGTTTCCTGTAGGAAATATTTTTAACCACACATACAATTTTTTGTAGGTTTTCGTGTAACTTTAAATATGTTAGAGTGAGTTTCGTTCGTTTCGGAGATAAGGGAGAATGGGAATGGTAATTATTCGTGTATTTCATATTCAAATATTCATATTCATATTCATATTCATATTCATATTCATATTCATATTCATATTCATATTCATATTCATATTCATATTCATATTCATATTCATATTCATATTCATATTCATTTCATATTCATATTCATATTCATTTATTGCGATCATGTTCATTTGTACAATTATTGTAGACCTTAAAGTAAACATGCGAGTAGGTACATGATACCCTGTTAGGGCACTGCAATTTTCTTACATTCTAAATTGTTTATTAAATTTAAATTGTTTGATACATTATTTGAATTGAGCGAAGGAAAACAATGCTTAATGATAATTAGAAAATATGCCAGCGTTTCTTGATCTACCGTCTACAGCAAATGGTTGTTTTACTGCATCCTCCAACTATTTAAATATAAACTCCCAACCCGCGTCTAATACATGGTGTCAGAAGTAATACATGGTTATTTCAAAGCAATAAATACACTGTTTGTTTACTTGGACCTCCGGATCCACTCACCGTACGTACTAAACACAGTAGCAATACACTATTTCACGCCGGTATTTAGTGGGAGTGTGGTAGGTACTAACCCGGTCGGCCCGGCCCATTCGTACTGCAGCCAGCAAGTGGTTACAGTAAGGCTCTACCACACCAAAACCCGTGGTAGTCCGTCATCCAACGATGGTGACGAAGGGATTTAGATTTTCAGCCTGTTTTCTAAGCAAAACTCGGTCGCTCAGATACTGCAACTGTTTAATCTGTACGTGCTGATGCATATCCTATTTCAATCGTCTATTTGCATTTCTGTATGAGATCGGAAGGAATAGGGTAATCCATATACACGTATTCGTATCCATCATTGTGAGATTTGATTGGTTTAGCTGGCACGTTTGATTTGAACGGTGAATAATTTATTCATACTATATAAATGCGAAAGTGTGTGTGTTTGCTTGTCCGTTTTTTAAGTCGAAAAGGAGCGATCGACGTGATTTTTGGCATGGAGATAGTTTATGGGCCAGAGAGTGACCTAGGCTTGCGTGACAATACAATAATCTGGCAGTGACCTCCTGGTAGTCCGGCCAGGATCGTCTCCGCAGGACGGAACTCTTCAAAGGTTAATGGCATCGACTTGAAATTTGGTATGCAAATGTAGTTTGGGTGACAATACAAGTACAGTCAACAAAAAGTACAGTCACCATAAAAAGCTTGTATTAAAAATGACAATTTTACCAAAAACTTTTTATCCCGGATAAATGCACTGCACACTCCCCGAGGGAATAGGATAACCGAATTTCACGCGGGCTAAGCCGCGGGCAAAAGCTTAGTGCTTGTATAACTCTTCATTGGACTAATTAATATCGAGAAAAAAAAATACTACGAGTACATAATGTATAATCAAATATTTGTACGCTAACGGCAAAACATAGAGAATCCCAAAAATCTTTGTAACTTACCTATGTTACACATAAATCATTCATTCATTCATTCATTCATAATAAATCAGCGCTGTAGTATAACGTATGCTACAGCATAATGCTACGTGCCAAGACCCTTTTCGATATTTTCAAGTGTTTTTTGTAATTTGTGTATTATTTTAAGAGTCATTATAGTTTTGGATGCCGAATAAAATTATATCTATGTCTATGTCTACATTTATCTAAATAATAGATTTTTCCCGCGACTTCGTCTGTAAATTATCGCTATCCTACGGAAGCTATGCAATTTTCCGGAATAAAAACTAATCTAGTTTTGTTCTTTCCATGCAAGGGTCTCGAACTACCTTCATACCAAATTTCATGGTTCTAGGACAACCGGAAGTGTCCTATCTACCCTACCAGTAGTATACCCTTTTTTTCTGTTATTCTCTGTCAGTAACCGTTTAAAATTACTCCACATTTTGCTTAGAAAAAGGGCTCTGTTAATACTGAATATTCATACATAACTAGTTACAAATTGGTACAGAACCTTCGGTTCGCGATTCCGACTCGCTCTTGGCCGGTTTAGTTATGTATTTGTAATTGACAGTACGTGGACCGGGAGACGAGCTGTCGGTAGGCCTCCAACAAGATGGAGCGACGACCTGGTTAAGATCGCGGGATCGCGGTGGATGCGGAAAGCACGAGACCGGTCTGAGCGGAGAGCCTTGGGGGAGGCCTATGTCCAGCAGTGGACGTCTTTCGGCTGACACGATGATGATGATGATAATGAATTGACAGTACATCACACAGACATAGCTTTAGTTCATAGTATCATAGTAATAGACTTATGCAAAGCAATACCTGATTCCATCAATTATCACGAGACTAATTTTAGCGGACGCCGTCACGAAAGTAATCAGATTTGAGTAGGTGCCGACTGATTAATTACTAAATGACAAGCTGTCTTATAATTAAAACCAGCCTTTAGGGCTGCAGACTTAATATCTATACGTAAGAGGGTGTTAATTAAACAAGTGAAAACCTGCAAGTTTGCTTAGAATCGTGAGCAGAATCGATTACACTATGCTTTAACGCAGGTTGTTTGTTTTTGCCCTGTTTCGAAGTGCCGAATGCAGCATACATAATAAAGCATAGTTTTTGTGAGATTTTCAACCCATGTAAATGGTTTGATGACATGGTTATCTTATGTAATAAATAATAATAGAATAATCCCAGCCTATATACGTCCCACTGCTGGGCACAGGCCTCCTCTCAGAATGAGAGGGCTTGGGCAGTAGTTCCCACGCGGGCCCAGTGCGGATTGGGAACTTCACACACACCATTGAATTGCTTCGCAGGTTTGTGCAGGTTTCCTCACGATGTTTTCCTTCACCGTAAAGCTCGTGGTAAATTTCAAATGTAATTTCGCACATGAATTCCGAAAAACTCAGAGGTGCGAGCCGGGGTTTGAACCCACGATCCTCTGCTTGAGAGGCCATAGGTCAAACCACTCGGCCACCGCGGCTTCAATAATATAATATAATAAAATCTTCTTATGTAATAAAATTTCAATTTAATTATAGCTGGTATAACAAGTAACTAAAATTTAAATACCATTGCGTTGCAGTTTACTTAACAGTAGCAGTAGCTTAATAAATTCTATTTTTTATAATTTATTATGATACCGTAAACGAGGTGAGTAAGAATAAAATTGAAGTTCAAACCTGGATAAAAAATATTTTCATATCTGGCAAGTTGATTTTTATAGATAAAAAATGTTCCGGTGGTATGAATTTTAGTTTCATAATGATTATCTGTCGATTAATTTCATAGACAATAAACAAATATTGCGCGAGTATGTGTTGCGAGGGATGTGTTTCTCATTAACCAATAGAATCGCTTCATTTACACATCTTCGCACAGCACATCTCTGGTGGAAACAGCTCAGCGGAGCGAGGCGAGGTACTGTACTAACCTCTTGTGTCCGTTGATTCGATGCTGGCAGCATAGTTCCATTTTTGAATAATAATATTGAATGGACGCAAGGGTGTTAAAGAGGAGACTTGTATCCGAGCTGCCAACGTAGCGAGTTGATTGGAAATACATATGAAAATATCCTAAAGAAGTGTTTTTAATTTAAATAAAGTTGAGCTAGGATAGTGGACCGACCGTCCACTACAGTACCATCAGCCAAATATGTGGTCTATCATTTTTGAAACAAGTTCCTATCAAATAAATATGTCGCTAAAGTCGAACTTTCAAGTTGACAGACACGTCTATTGGCATTATTGTTTTATGACATGCAAACGATTATCAACTATAGGGTGGTAGACCACATATTTGGCTGATGGTACATGAAGCGTTTCAACTGTTTAATAAAAAAAAAACATTATAACAAAAAATTGAACCGACTACAAAAAACCATGAAAATAATTTTCTGCGTGTCTGAAGTCAGTCGGTGCCTCAGCACGAGCCAGCAGGAGTGGACCTATAGTCATCTACCTCACCTACGCACTTTATATTGGGCTTCAATCACTCCTGCTGGCACGTGCTGTTTAATTATTTGTTATAATTTTTTTTCCACGCTTTTTAGTGTTAATAATCTAAGATACAATACTTTTATATCAACTGCTCATAACCTTTTACGAAAGACTGCTTTTTCGATGCAGAGACGTTCATTATTAAGGAGTGCTGGTGCTTCACCACCCGTTTGACCATATGCATTACGAGGAGCATAAATCGCTTAGCAACTGTGTCAAAGTAATTAAAATTCAACCTGTGGAATACTTGTTATTGAGTAGTAACTCCGATGGTCAACTGTGGTCTTCATCATCAGTTCCACTTCACCAAATGATGACTTTCAAGAGCAAATGCATGAGTTACTGCTAAATATATCCAAATTACCATAGGTGTCCCTACAATATTTGAAGAGTTCCCTCGATTTCCTTAAGATACGATCATCAGATCCTAATTTGCTGCTTATGGGACCTATTTGAAAGCATTCCTAGACGAACTAAAAAAAAAATTTCAAATCGGTTCATAAATGACGGAGTTCTGAGGTAACAAACATTAAAAAAAACATAGGTACAAACGAATTGATAACCTCCTCCTTTATTTTGAAGTCGGTTAAAAACATTTATTCCTCACAACACATATCTGGTGGCAAAACTGCTTAAGTCTATCGCAGTGTTAATGTGATTCGCGGATATACCTTAGTATCCTGCCAGCAATTAGCGGTTTCGGCAGCCGATCCTTTCAAGTGTTGCTCATAAATCACAAATGTCTGTCTGTCATACGGTAGGGTTCAGCGACCCCGTGAACCTGTCATGTCTTAAACAAGAGATAAGAAAACAAGACTGCTGAAGATTCCCCTATGCAAAGATTTCATCGAACACTACATTAAACTTGAATTTCATTAAAAACATATTTTTGAGGTGTATGACACTTCATTGAACTGAACACTGCATAGACTTAAGTTTATTTAAATCTAGAGTTTGCCCGCAGCTTCGCACGCGTAAACTATTCGATCTGGTAGTTATAATAATTGAAATTCCGGGGTTTTACAAAATTCCTCTGAGAATTCCCAAAATTAATATCAGTGTATTCATTGAGGTTGTGATAAGGAACTGTCTTAAATTGTCTTAAAAATGTCTTAAACCCAGTGGTTGAAATTTCAAGATTTTATCCCTATCCCGTGAGAATATCAGGATAAAAGTAACCTTTGAGTTATTTCAGAGGTCCAGGTACCTACATACCAAATTTCATGACTCTAAGCCCAGCGGTTGTTATTTCAAGATTTTATCCCTATCCCGTGAGAATATCGGGAGTTTTAATCCTGGTTATAAACTAACTTTTTTGCCAAATTTCATCCAAATGCGTCCAGCCGCTTTAGCGTGAAGGAGTAACTAACACACACACACACACACACAAACTTTCTTATTTATAATATTATTAGGACTATAAAGAAATTTCGCAATTTTGCAAAAAACCCCCTGGGCTGGGACCGAAAAAGGTGAATTTCAACTAAAATTCACCAGATATTTTCCAAAAATTACATCATGGGTCAAGCAGAGGGTCGTGGCTTCGATCCCAGGCTCGTACTTTAGAGTTTTTCGGAATTTATGTGCGAAATTGCTTTTGAATTTTACCGCAATCTTTGCGGTAAAGGAAATTACCAGCGAAGAACTAATGGTAGATGAGGTTCTCTATCCACACCGTCCCAGCAGTGGGACGTAAATAGGCCGAGATGATGGATGATGATACAATACAATACAATGACTCTTTATTGTAGACCAGAAATAGTAACCGGTCCAGAGAAAACAGGTACACAGAGAGAAAATTACAAGGTAAATTATAGGCCGCCTTATCGCTTAAGAGCGATCTCTTCCAGGCAGGGATGATGACTGATATCAGCATAAAAAAGATTCCACAAATACTCCATAATCTATGATCGATCAAATTCGATTACAGGTCAGTTACGATTAAAATTCATGAAATGCTGACAGGCATTCGTGCATTTTACGACCTTCTGTTACCGCAATCTAAAGTAAACCTTAAGCTACTTTAACTAAGGTTAACTTTAACTTAGTTTGTTTCAGGCTTTCGCTTACCCTTAGTCGGTACACCCGAAATGCACATGCGTCGTTTCGTAGCGAGCCTACGCCGTGGCAGGTCTACGATCAGACGGCGCTGGAACGCCGCTACGTCCGCGCGTAGACCCCCTACGGCCTCACGCGACAAACTTCGAAACTTTGATACTTTTCTATGACATTTTCGTGTGCTGTGATTTTTTTTTTGCTGACTTTTGGTGTGTAAAATATGCTGTAATATGGCTCCTTTAAGGATACCTTCGGGCGATTTCACTAATGACGTGAACGAGTTCGTTTTTTCAACACAGCATCCGAGTCATGAGAGGCACGGTCGCCACAGGAATCACACTCATCACCATACAAAAAATCATATAGTGGACATTCTATCTAACTCTATAATGGAAGTGATTAATACTAAATTTGTGCCGGAGAACAGTGTGTTACCTGACTTGGAACCTTTGTCTTCTCACATGGACTTGGATCGAAACCATCCGTTAAAAATGAACATAACTATGAATCGTTCTGATTTCGGTGTGATGAACGACGATGTTTTGTACCGTCACAATGGGATTATGACTGCAGTGTACTGTGCCGCGTATTTGCTCGTTTTCGTGGTGGGTCTGGTGGGGAACTGCTTTGTGATTGCCGTGGTGTACCGCTCGCCCCGCATGAGGACCGTTACGAACTTCTTTATAGTAAACCTGGCTGTGGCGGACATACTGGTGATCGTGTTCTGTTTACCGGCCACCCTGATGTCTAATATCTTTGTCCGTGAGTACTTTAGCGTTTAATTACTTTTTTATCTTTAAGGATTTGATATTTTTTGTTAATGAAAATAATTAAGGGGATTTTTTCGAAACAAAAATTTACCGATACTATTGCGAAAAAAGGTCTAATTTACGTGTCGCTGTTTTTTTGGTCGAGTAAAGTGTAATTTTTTTTGAACCGTGAAATAATCGTTAAGTTCTTGTTAAACTACGACACTAGGTATAATTTTTTACCGGATCAAAAAGACGCAGACTCTTATGAATCAATTCGAACCTAAAATTGATTGATTTATTTCTTTTTTCCCGTACATAATTAGCACTGCTAGATGAAAAAATATTCCTGGTACGAAACTAGTTTATTATTTTTTTTTTGTTATTAGTATTTTTTTTTAGCCACATATGCATTTTCGACCTAATCTGTTACACATTTTTGTGTATGTATGTACCTACATGGAAACAATTTTATTGTACAAAATTTCGAAATGTATAAATGAAAACTTTAGATACAATTAAATGCAAAAATATGTACCTATCTATCCCAACCACTCAAAAATATGTTACCATGGCCTTATTATGTCGGAATAAGAGTGTGTGGTACTTATTTTTGAAAAGTTAGATAAGTCCATATTTTTGTACTCGACTGTACTAAGAATAAAATGTTTCCTCGGGTAAGTAGCTCCAATTATGAAACCGGTTACGTAAATTTTGTGACTAAACAAATATGAATATTTCGGGCTTCATTTAATTTATTTGCTGAATGAAACGGAGCGGACATTAAAGACGAATATTTTAGGCCAATTATTTTCGTCAACTTTTAATGTATAATGATTGGTATAAATTTATTTATTCGTTAAGTATTCGACAAGGGGAATGATCAAAACATTTCTGGTAAGTAATCTTGGTATTTTGGGAACAAGGAATAATTAAACTGTTACCGTTTAAAATCGCCTTGGATTTTGATAATTTTGCTCCAAAAAAGAACAGAAATATTTGAAAT
Source organism: Choristoneura fumiferana (assembly GCF_025370935.1). Lineage (NCBI taxonomy): Eukaryota > Metazoa > Arthropoda > Insecta > Lepidoptera > Tortricidae > Choristoneura > Choristoneura fumiferana. Next base: position 1,553,613 of record NC_133484.1, read on the forward strand.
GTAAACATTAGTTTAACTGCTGAATTGATTAGATTTATATTTGGTACTATCTTTTGGCCGCGGCTTCACCCGCGTGGAATTTGGTTACCTCGCGCTGTTCTCTCGAGTAATTGTGCATTTTTCCGGAATAAAAAGTAGCCTTTATCACTATCTGGCCCATAAACTATCTCTATGTCAAAAATTACGTCGATCCGTCGCTGCGTTTTGACGTGAAAGATGGACAAACATACAAACACACAAACACACACACTTTCGCTTTTATAATATTAAGTATGGATATGGAATATATTAGATTGCTGGATCTCTGTAATAGTAAATAGGCTATTTTTTATCTTGATATTCCCACTTGGATCGGGATGAACGCATATAAAATCCCAAAATATCATTAAAATACTGCGTTAACTTTATTTGAAAATATTTAAAATTTTAATTCCAATAAGCACTACTTGATTAGCTCGCGGATGCACTCATACAAAAGCCCACTTAACCATCAAAACGTAATTAAACTTGCCTAACTCAATTTCTCTAGCTCCCAGTTGATACCTGGTACTCATAATGCCTGATACTGTACTAATTTTGGGAAAATTCTTAGTTATAATTAGAGTTAACTGCACTCAGACATGTCAATTAAATATAGATACTAAATGTACAAGCGGCGGGAGCGTAGTGGTTTGACCCGGGCTTGCGTTCTGCGCCCCTCTGCACGAAAAATTTCTATGTGTATTATTTTTTACCTCTGAGTTTTCAGAAATTCATGTGCAAAATTACATTTGAAATTTAGCACGAGTTTTACGATGAAGGAAAACATCGTGAGGAAACCTGCACAAACCTGCGAACAATTCAATGGTGTGTGAAGTTCCCAATCTGCATACGACCTGCAAGCAAATTACAGCCCAAGCCTCTAATTCCGAGAGGTTATTTATACCTGTGTAAATAAAGACTACACGGTGTTATTATTGAAATCGGAATTTGGTAAAATTCCGGGAATTCAATTCATCAAAAACGGGCAATGTTAGTAAAGAACGGCAGTGTGGAGTAAATTTTTTCATAACCCAAAACTTGGCAGCCCGGTGCCCATTTATTTATTTGTCAATACTCATTCAAATTATTACCAAAACAAATATAACGAACTAAAAGAATTTCTTTGCTCACCCGCGACCTTATGATAGATAAGCTTATGCAAAATATGCGTGTTCATGCAGTTCCACCTCCACACTCACACCTTAAGAGCACTCCACTAGAACACACACACCCATCTATCACCACCACCACACTACTCTGATGCGTTTCGAACTCAATCAACCAACCTTTTCTTTTAGTTCATTGATATGGACCTCCGCAAAGTAACGCCTGATTCAATAATTTACAAAAAAAAAAAATTGCATTTAATAATAATAAAACTCTTTATTGCCATAGTATAAACAAGTGGATACAAAATACGCATATTATAATTAGGTACAAAATAGGTCTACACCTTGACAATGGGTGCGGGTCTCAGCAAATGCTGGCTTTAGTTTCCAGTGCTGGTTTTCAGCCCGAACCCTTTGGCAGGGGTGGCCGTAACTAATAATACTCGTAACATATTAAAAAGAAAAGTAATTAAAAGAGCGAAAAAAAAACAACAATAACAAAACACTGTGCAATCTATTTTAAATATGTGTGTGTGTGTGTGTGTCTGTAAGCATGCATTGAGTTCTACGTTCTTATCTAAATAAAATCTTAAATGTTTAATCAGTCATTTAGTTGTTATAGCATGACGCGACTGGTAAAGAATCAAGTTAAAATAAGTGGAAACAGCGGCGACGTTAAAGTGTTAAGAGAAAGGGAGATTGCAAGAAATACTTAGAGTTCTAGCGGATTGCAGAAATGGTTGACGCATATAAAAGACTCCGTATAAAGATATCACTAATGAATTGTACTGAGAGAGAGCATTTGAGAGTAACCATTGATATATTGTTTCTTTTTATTAGCTGAAAGTTTTCTCAACTACACACAGATACAAAAACAAAACACCAGTCCAAACATAAAAGTCATCATCATCATCTCAGCAGGACGTCCACTGTTGGACATAGGCCTCCCCCGCTGACCTCCAGTTGCTTCTGTTGACAGCGGCCTGCATCTACCCATCCATCTTGTTGGTGGACGTCCTACGCTGCGCTTGCCGCGCGTTCTCCACTCGAGAACTTTTCGGCCCCAACGGCCATCCGCTCTCCGTGCTATATGGCCCGCCCATTGCCACTTCAACGAGCTAATTCGCTTGGCTATGTCGGACATAAAAGTAAACATTTCATATCTTATATATGTGTGCGTTGCTGGTGCAAAAGGCCTCCTCTCAAACAACAGGAGCAAAACACATATTTCCCACGCGGGCCAGAGAAGGATTGGGAACTTCACACGCACGCATTGAATTTCTTCGCAGGTTTGTGCAGGTTTCTCACGATGTTTCCTTCACCGCAAAGCTCTGGTAAAATTTCAAATGTAATTCCGCACATGAATTCGAAAACTAGAGGGCAAGCCGGGGTTTGAAACCCACAGACCCTCTGTTTGAGCGGCGATAGGTCAAACCACTAGGCACCACGGCTTCTTCACATTACAGTAAACATTCATATTGCACTCGTATGTGTGCGATGCCTGTAGTGGAATAAGGGTCATGGCTCGCTGCTCAACATTGCTTAAAGGAGCAAAACACTGATATTATGCCGCAACCTACAGGACCGAGAAGAAAAAATTAAATTAAATACTTAAGCTCTCTCGCCGTATCACTAACGAACTCTGTTTAAGGGCACACACACAGAAAGCGTGCGCGGTCGGGTCGTGTCCCAGCCGCGTGAGCCGCGCGGCTGTTGTAATTCACACAGAGAGCGGGTCGGACCCGCGACGGGCCCGCGGCGGCTATCAATGTTGCCAGTTTAGTGACTTAGTCTAGCCTGTGGAATGGCAGCGCATATTTAAAATTTTACTGTCAAGCGGCGCGGCCATTTTGAAAAAATCTTTCTTGACTGCAGTGACAGCACGAATTAATTTCGCGATTCGCGAATTTTATTAAAATATCACCAATAAAAAACTACTTAATTTTATAGATAAGCCTTACAGTGATAGTTTAGCATAAAATTGCATATATATTAAATAACAATGAATGACCTTCAATTTCTGTGAACTTTATTATTCATTATCAAATATCTGATAACCAAATTTTTCTCAGTCATGTATTAAATAACTATAATTACATAAAACAATTACCTGTAGGAAACACTGATTTATTTCGTAAAATATTAATTTATTACGAAACAAAGCCCTTTTATAGTCTTTCAATATCAAATAATAGTATAATACGAGGTTTCCAAAATACCAGCGCACGGCAGCGGCCACACGTGAAAACTTGAGTAAACGATAAGAACGAAATTTCTTCCGTAGTGTTGTCGCGGCCGTTAATAATGCCATCCTTGTCTATTTATGAACGCATTCTGCAAGAATAAGCAAGCGAGATATAGGTCTACCAGTTTATATTTGTTAGTGAAATACGTCACCGCCAACGACCGGGAGGCGGTCGCTTGCCACTCAAGGGTTTTTGACAGCGTGCGGGAGCCGGTCGCCTGCAAACAAGGTGTGCCGGGACCCGGACGCTTGCCACTCCAAGGGCTGAAAGTGACGACTTTTGCTTAAATCTTAGCGACCGCAAAAAGTTTTGACGACAGAAATGGTTTAGGTATCTGGCCTTTTGGAGTACAAATTAAAACAGTTCTAGAACCAATAATAGATACGACATTTTTTGTCCAACTCGACACAGAATTATACAGTGCCGCGAGATATATGTGGAAAACGACAAACGCGCTTGCGCACCAAGATCAAACTTTATTTACTTACTTAATTAAATCCAATTTATGTATGATGGGCGATGGATGAAATTTTTAAAAGTGGCTGATTTTTTTTATAGACAGGAATAAGCTTATACTAGTCAATGGAAAAAATAACAGATTTTTCTGTAGTACCTACCAATTAATTAAAAAAATAAAATAAATAAATTTTATTCTCGCCTAAATGAACTAGCTACTGCGCATGAATACGGTTTTTAGGGTTCCGTAGCCAAATGGCAAAAACGGAACCCTTATAGTTTCGCCATGTCTGTCTGTCTGTCAGTCTGTCTGTCCGTCCGCGGCTTTGCTCAGCGACTGTCAATGCTTCAAAGCTGTAAGTTTACATAGATATACTTATTATGAAAAGTATTCCAACAAAATGGTACAATGAAAAATGAAGAAAAAATTTTTGGGTACCTCCCATAGAAAATAACCCTTACTTTAGTAAGGTTTTTTTTTCTCATCCAACCCTATAGTGTACGGGTCTTTTAATTAAAAGCATTAGGGTTACTAAGACGATTTTTCGATTCAGTATTTTTTTTTGCGAAATATTCAAATTTAAAGTAAACATTTCATTAAAAAACGAGTTTTAGGGGTTTTTAACTTAAGCTTTAGGGATAAATATTTTTGAGAGTTGGTAACACTGCGCTTGGCTCAAGTTGGCTCGCGCTGTTTGTGACGACGGGCGACGGGCGCGGGCCCGCGCACGACCCGCGCCCGCGCCCCGTTCTGTGTGAAGGCGTCCATATACCGCCATGCAAATACGCCCGTCGCGGCCCGCGCACGACCCGCGCCCGCTCTCTGTGTGTGTTGCCCTTTAAAACGAAAGTGCCTAACGCTTTGCAAAAAAAGCAGTTCTCCGAGTTTACCAGCTAAAGCTTTAT